>NC_087115.1:4743217-5043671 GCF_963855985.1 Ostrinia nubilalis | reverse complement strand
GACCAGTCTTTTCTGACACTTGATAGTTATTTTTGACACAAAAAGGTCATGTTTCAAACGATGTCATGTCATCATCAGGGCTTTCTCCACTGGAACACGACTATATCATATTTCCAGAGTCAAATGGAGGATTTGGTCTTCACTCCCCATTGGTTGTGGGGGGAGGCCTGATGTTCCTTGTCCCTTAGTCGCCTCTTACGACATCCACGGGAAGAGTGGGGGTGGTTCTATTCTACTCTGCCGGAACCACGCGGCTAATGCCCGTATTCACACACATTACTATGAGCTCTCACAGTGCGCGTGGACCCACAGGGTGACACACGAACCAATCGCAGCTCTATTCCACGCTGTGCGTCCGATTTGCTGCTTCACTTAAGCAAGCATCGTTTGTGAATACGGGCTTAAGCACATACACGGTGTGCATTTTTTTTACTTTTTGATTTTTTATATTTTTTTTTATATTTTGGAGATTTTTTATATTCGATACGTAAACGACATTTTTTATTCCAAACCAATAGATTGAGGCTTATTATTAAAATAATGTTATGGTTACTTGTATACAGTTTCCTAACGAATAAGTAAGAAGAGATCATATTGCAATAAAAAGATGGCACGTTTAGAAACAAGACCCAACTGCTATTTTAATAAAAAATAGAAAACCGTAACATGTTTAATGACGTCGCAGATATTAAAATCGACTTATCTTTGCTATAAATCTAAAAACACATTAATTCAATATTTCTACAATTAAAAGCAACTGTAATAATTTTAGTAAAACTAAACTTACCTCGTCCTCCAGTTGTAGGGTAGCCGATGTCACACAAATTGGTACATTTTAAAGTGAAAATATAACAATTAATAAATTATACCCTTGACAGGGTTAAAAGTATTAATAACTTTCTTAAACTGTTGCCTAATAAATATTTCGTCAAAAAGAAAATAATAACGGAAATTAATAGAACTGAAATGTAATTAATTAATAATACTAATACGTTGGCATGCCTGAGTTGTTGTACTTATGGACAGTTAAATGTTCCCAAAAACTTATTAAAAAGAGAGAAAAAATAAATAAAACAAAAAAGAAATCAAGAATAAATGATATTTATTTAAACGAAAAGATTAATCAACAAAAAATGAGTATGTATATTGTCGAATAACTGCTGCCTTAACGAAAAAGGCCACAAATGCAGTTTTTGTAAAAATCACTCTTTACATTTTTGTTTGAATTTTTTCTTCGCCTAAACGAAAAAGGGCACAACTGAAGTTGTTGAAAAATCACTCTATTGTTTTCTAAGATCATTATGAATGTTAAAAAAGTACATGTGTGTACACTATCGTGACCTCTGTGAAACACACATACAAGTTTAAAATATTTTTATTAGTTTTCTTGATTTTACAGAATATTCGATGTACCCTCATGCGTTATGGCGGTAATATAATCCAAGATGTGTCAAAATCATAGATCATGACGTAAGAACAATGCTTAAAAACTAAAGTCATTTTTGTAATACTTAACATGTAATAATAGCAATCCAAATTAATCTCTTAAATATAAAAGTAAGAGTTAGGCCCGTATCATGAAGCCCGCACAGTATTCATCAACACTAAAAATGCCAACAAAATTGAGTACCTCCTTCTTTTTGAAGTCGGTTGAAAATAGATTCAAATCAAATTTTGAGGGTAGATTAATACGAAAACAAATAACCTATAATGATTTTTACAATGAAACATAACACTGGAGTTTTTGTAATTTAACTATAATGTGATTTTTACTTCAAAGTCACCAATATTGTATGAATTTATCGCCCGTATTCACAAACATTACTATGAGGTCTCACAGTGCGCGTGGACGCACAGGCACACGAGCCAATCACAGAGCGCTATTCAGCGCTGTACGTTCGGTTTGTTGCTTCACTTAAGCAAGCATCGTTTGTGAATACGGGTGTAAAATGACTACAATCTCATACGCACAGTACATAAACACTGCATAGGTGGGACGCAAAAAAAATCTAAGCTCACAGTCTAACATTGAGATGTATTTGAAAAACTACTTATAAGTTTTTAAACCTATATCTATATCGATTATTTGAATATTGAAATGCTACACATCCATAACGTTATAATATGTATACTAACACAAAATAATCAGAGATACACGTACAGTCTGTGTCATATAGTTCGCGACACCCAAAGTAGCCAATCGAGTCGCAACACGTCTTTGTTACAATAGGGATGATGACTGGGAAATGAAATTGAAATTCTATTTAGTCCGTCAGACGGATAGTAAAAAAAATTTAGAGACATATTTTTTTCATAATCGAATAATTACAGTATTATATTGAGTTGAAATGCCACGTGACGTCACTTTTGAGTAAAAAATCTACTCAAGCGTGACGTAACGCGCCATTTCAACTCGATGTAAAGCCCGGTCCGTGAGCACGTAGAATTTTGTCCAATGACCCCAAGCTACCCATCCTTATCGCTCGCGCGTAATAATGTTGCTATCGTGCTCGCACACTAACTGCGGGTGCCAGTCGCACAGTCGCGACAGCAATATAATTACGCGCGAGCGATAAGGATGGGTAGCTAGGGGTCATTGGACAAAATTCTACGTGCTCACGGACCAGACTATAGCACTGTTATTATTTAATTATGAAAGAAAATTAAAAAAAATGAGTAATATTTTCTAATTATCTGTCTGACGGACAAATAATTGAAATTTTGTCATCTAGCCTATTTGTTGTCAACTGTTTGCCCACTTTGGGTGTTACGAACTATTTGACGCGGACTGTACATATTAATTAAAGAAACAATGTTGTACTTAAACCTTAGGCTTCGTCAACTTATAATAGACTGAACTGTACAAAGTAAAGTAATCAACAAGTAACTATAAGTAGGGACATAGCAGTATAGATCGTTTCATCCACGAAGACGCGCCCCACCATTCTTCCGCTAATGTTTGAGTGTTATCGGTACACGCTAATTGATCCATGAGTGCACACGCACGCTACAATAATGCCGCTCGGATTGCTCGAATCAAACTCCCCAAAAATTGGTTGGGCGCGTCTTCGTGGATGAAACGATCTATAACTATTGTCGAAATAACCTAAATAACAAAATGAGAATGTACAATAAAATTTTGGATGACCCGATAGCTATATCATGAACTAAGCCACCAAATATAAGAAATTAACAAAATATTTTGTTACTAAAATGCAATTTTAAGATTTTTAGCGCTAGCAATCAAAACGGAACGGTGTTGCCAGTAAAATAAACTTGTGTTACCATGAAAAATAAGTTTTAACAAAATATTTCTGTTAATTAAATGCAATATAACGTTTTTTAGCGCTAGCTAGTTTGTTTTAGTGGCAACATTTCCATTTAGATTAAATGGAAATGTTGCCACTAAAATAAACTAATGCTAGTGTTACCATTGAAAATAAAGAAGTTTATGTTTTTAGTTTTGAAGCGTTTGGAACGTTATGATGTAATAGAAAAAAGGCAAGTTCATAATATGCTATCTGGTGGTATGGCATTTTGACACTCATCAACTCAGTATCGAATCGGCAACGCGTAACTTCTTGATGCTAGAAAATCGGTAACTGGCGGATATAGTACCGATAATCAAAGCTTAAAATCTAGATTCAATTTCAGCCAGTCAGATAGATTCTGCCTTTTGATTGGTCTAATTATTGAAATTCAACCAATCGAAAACCTTAATCTACGCTAAAATATGTATGTATCGAGATTTGAAGTTCGTTCTTTAAAGGTTGTTACACACATAAGCGGGCCGACATTGTCGGTTAGGCCAGGGCTTCCCGTGACCCATCGCGGCGTCCCACTCGTAAGGACGTCGTGAGGGTATCGAAAATAAATTGAAAGAAATGAGAAACTCGTAAAAAACTAATTAAATTTTTGGAGGTTTGCTTTTAAAAAGCACCATTAATAACCCTACCACTGCTTCGGGTCAATAAATGGGCCAGTGCTGTGTAGGGTGTGGTTATTTTCAAACTCGAGTCCTATTTTGAGAAGCTGTGCTCAGAGCAAGCACACTCTTATAAGCAAAGCCGACCCGAAAAAAATACATTAGCGAAAAATTCGGAATATATAAACGCTGACCAAGCATTACTATCCAGCGAAGAAATACTCTTCGGCTCACGGACACGCTTTTATTTATGAATAAAATTATTTATCTTTCAACTTTAGTTAAAATAAAACCTAGAAATATCGTAGATTTCACCAAAACTCTCAGAATTTTATCTGACTCACTCTGGAACGTATCCAGAGAGGTTGCACCATGATAGTCAAGGAAAAAAATAATGAAAAACCGAGAGTTATAATCTCAAGACTCAAAAGAAAAACGCCGAAACGTCAAAAACAGCAAAAATTCAAGACAAGGACATATTACCTGAATCTGTCCTTTATTTTGTCACTGGACCAGGACCACAAAAAAAACAACTAATAATATACTTAATGCTGAATGTCCAGAGACATTGCATTACCTTTAAGTAATTTTATTTTTATTTTTACGATTTGTAAGCACTATTTAATAGTCTAAACAAATAAAGAAAATTTGAAAAGATAGAAAGAAAAAAAATATTGCTAGCACCCATAACACGAGCATATTAGTCGCTTACTTTGGGACTAGATGCCGCTGTGTGAAATTGTCCAAAAATATTTATTTATTTATTAAAGAACTTATTACCCCGTTTGCCGATCGATGCCAGCCCGCTCATGTGTGTTATAACCCTAAGAGCTCTTTCAAATTAGAGCCCTCGCCCACGGCAACTTTTTCATCGCTACTAAAGCGCGTTAGACGCATTTGCAACGCACTACAGAAGTGATGCCAACACAGCAGCGCGACTGCATCGCTACAAAAAGTCGCCGTGGGCGAGGGCCCTTAGAGTAGGCGCACACCGTTGATTTTTAGTTGGACGATAGTTGTGCCCGATTTTAATTTGTATGAAGAATCGGCCAAATCGAATCGGCGTAGTGTGCGCACTCCCATACATGCCCATACTGATCAACTGCCCGACTAAACTATCGGCCGACGAAAAATCAACGGTGTGCGCCTACACTTAGACGTTTTGAGACGGACGTTTGTAGTGCGTTTGCGAGGCCGCACACTCTGTTGGTAACTGTTTTTATTCCAACGCAGTTGTAATATAATTTTCAGTGTGCGGACAAACGTCGCTCTCAAAACGTCTCATCTGAAAGAGCTCTTACCTACAAAAAATTGGCGATTCAATACCGAGTTGTTGCAACAATTATACCCGTTTTCACCATCAATCCTTAATTTTTAAGTGACCCCTATGGTAACAGGAATTTTGTTTTCACATGGGTCACTTAAGAATTAGGGATTGATGGTAAAACGGGATTAATTACAGAGTTATTAAGCAATAATTAGACCCCCATGGCGCTTAACAGTCCCGGCGCTTCTACGGTGTACAGACCAGGTTCTTTCATCTCACACTTGGTGACAATCAGCTCGCCTCGACCTTCTTTCATCTTCATGTGCTTCATAGCCCAATCTATTTGTTCCGAAGTTGGTTTCTCGGGAAAATCTGAAAAAAAAAAGAGGCCGAGTTGAAGAAAGATCAGGTGCGATTGTGGTCAAATACCTGCCTGGTTATGTATAAAAAAAAAGATTTTGAAAATTAAATCATCATCATTTCAGTCATAGGACGTCCACGGCTGAACATAGAATGAGCTATCTCCACAGGTCACTGAGCTACTTCAACAGGTCGCTGAGCTACCTCATCAGGTCGCTGAGCTACCTCATCAGGTCTCTCAGCTACCATACAGATTACAGGTCACTGAGCTACCATATAGGTTACTGAGCTACCATAATGGTCACTGAGCTACTTCTAGATCACTAAGCTACCATACAGGTCCATGAGGCTGAGACTGAGCCACCTTAACAGTTAGCTGAACTGCCTTAGAAGTCCCTGAGCCACACAGGTTAACAGGTCTCTGAGCTACCATACAAGTCCCTGAGCTACCATGCAGGCCACTGAGTAACGAACTAGGGCACTGAGCTGCCTTACAAGTCCCTGAGTAACTATACAGGGAATGAGCTATCTTACAGGTCACCTTTAATATCGAGGTGGCTCGCTAGGTCCCTGAGCTACCATACAGGTCCCTGAGCTACTTCAACAGGTCACTGAGCTACTTCAACAGATCCCTGAGCCACTCCAAAAGGCCATCCAGCTCACCTGTAATGTCGAGGTGGCTGGCCATCGCCGGCGCGCGCGCGAACTCCGGCAGCATCTTCCGCAGCGTCTCCACCGGCACGACTAACACGCTGCCGTAGTCCATGAAGCACACCTTCGCTAACTTCGAACCTGGCAGCTGCTCCGATAGGGCCGCTCGGGGCCAGCCGAGATGATATAAAGGTTCATGGGCTACCATACTGGTCCTTGAGTTACCGTGCTGGTCCCTAAGCTTCCTTACAGGTCACTAAGCTACTTCTAGATCACTAAGCTGCTATATAGGTTTCTGAGCTACTTCAACGGGTCACTGAGCTACCACACAAGTCCCTGAGCTACCATGCAGGCCACTGAGCAACGAACTAGGGCACTGAGCTGCCTTACAGGTCCCTGAGTAACTATACAGGGAATGAGTTATCTTACAGGGCACTGAGTATCTATACTGGTTCCTGAGCTACCATACAGGCCAATGAGCAACGACCTAGGGCACTGAGCAACTACACAGGACAATGAGCTACCTTACAGGTCCCTGAGCAACTATACAGGTCCCTGAGCCACTCTACACGTCCCTGAGCTACCATACAGGTCCCTGAGCAGCCATACAGGTACCTGGGCTATTTCAACAGGTCACTGAGCTACTTCAACGGGTCACTGAGCTACTTCAACGGGTCACTGAGCTACTTCAACACGCCACCGAGCCACTGAGCTCACCTTTATTTAATGTCAAGGTGCCTCGCTGGGTCCCTGAGCTACTCCAACAGGCAACTGAGCTACTCCAACAGGCCACCGAGCTCACCTTTAATGTCGACGTCTCCGAGCTACCCATACAGGTCACCGAGCAGTGACCCAAGTCACTGAGTAACTAACTACACAGGGCAATTAGCTACAATACAGGTCTCTGAGCTACCATACAGCTCACCTTGAATGTCGAGGTGGCTGGCCATCGCCGGCACGCGCGCGAACTCCGGCAGCATCTTCCGCAGCGTCTCCACCGGCACGACCAACACGCTGCCGTAGTCCATGAAGCACACCTTCGCTAACTTCGAACCTGGCAGCTGCTCCGATAGGGCCGCTCGGGGCCAGCCGAGCTGATATAAAGGTTCATGGGCTACCATACAGGTCCCTGGACTAACTTACAGGCTACTTCTAGATCACTAAGCTGCCATACAGGTCCCTTAGCTACTTCAAAAGGTCCCTGAGCAACTATACACGTTCCTGAGATACCATACAGGTCACTAAGCTACCTATCAGGTCACTGAGCCACCTTAACAGTTAGCTGAACTGCATTAGAAGTCTCTGAGCCACACAGGTTAACAGGTCACTGAGCTACAATACAGGCTACTGAGCTACCTTACAGGTCACTGAGTAAACTATACAAGTCACTGAGTAACTAACTATACAGGTCCCTCACCTCAACCTCACCTTTAATGTCGAGGTCTCTGAGCTACCCATACAGGTCTCCGAGATACTTCAACAAGTCCCTGAGCCACCGAGCTCACCTTGAATGTCGAGGTGGCTGGCCATCGCCGGCACGCGCGCGAACTCCGGCAGCATCTTCCGCAGCGTCTCCACCGGCACGACTAACACGCTGCCGTAGTCCATGAAGCACACCTTCGCTAACTTCGAACCTGGTAGCTGCTCCAATAGGACCGCTCGGCACCATAGTGGCTCTGAAAGAGGAGATTTGGGCTGAGTTTCTAGTAATAATAATTACGCTCATTTGGGTGAGTCTTCTAGCGACTTGGCCCACTTTTAGCTTGGTCCACTAGTACGAGAGGGGACCGTAGACTGGTTTTAGAATCACGCTGACGCACGCTGACCGTCGGCGCTGAGAGCCGAAATGTATGAAGCGTCGGCGCCGAGCGATCAGCGTCACTCAGGAACGTTCCCTTCAATTACATGCATATTAAACTGTCAGCGCCGACGATCAGGGAGCGGTCAGCGCGACTCTAAAACCAGCCTAAGAAATCCTACGTATCAAATGGATACTAAGATAAGCTCCATGCATAGCACACGTTCAATTTGGCCGAAAGTACAAAAAAAATTAATTGTGCCCAGTTACTAAAAGAAAAAAAAATTCAAATCGGCGATGGATCAAGCTAAAAGTAAAACATAGCACTTCATAGCAGTGATAAGGATGTAGCACACATATCAACCCGGAAAAGGATCGTACCGGTCAGTATTATTGTATGAAACTCCATATTGTAACGCACACTTACGGCCGGTTCACACATGTCTCCGTTTTACTGTTCCGTTTTATCGTGTACGTGTTTTTTCGTCGATGTATGTATTACTGTATACAGAATAATACTCATACAACTACATACGCCATCGACGAAAAAAAACGTACACGATAAAACGGAACAGTAAAACGGAGACATGTGTGAACCGGCCGTTATCCACACCGTCCGTAACGTAAACGGCTCGCCTCGCGGTTGACAACGTGCAACGCCCGAAAGGCGATAAGGTGATCCCTTTCCGAGTCGATAAGTCTGCTATGACCTTTCGTAAAGACGGGGACAAACTTCACCTTCATTGGTTGGGTTATTGGCGGTCAAGCTGTATATCCTGGCTACACAAGAGTAGCAGCGGTGGGAATAGTCCCTTAATAAAGACGGAAAACGTAGTGTTGGCAGGCTCTCCTACTCAATGGACCGACGATCTAGAAATGGATGCAGGAAGAACCTGGATGCGGGCAGCGCAAGACCGGTCGTTGTAGAAATAAAGGATTACAAATAGGCCAAACTGTATTCTTTTTTTTTTTTCAATAAAAATAGTGAAAGATTTATTTGATTATTTACGAAATTATTTAACTAAAACTAAGCTATAACTAGGTATGTCTTATGAAAGGATAAAAACATGTTTTTTTACGCAAAACGTAAATAAGGATAAATGATGATGGACGCACAGGGTGACACATGAACCAATCACAGAGCTAGGCGTTCGATTTGCTGCTTCACTTATGCAAGCATCGTTTGTGAATACGGGCGATAAATTGGAATCGAAAATTATACGCCTATAAAAACTTCCAAAACAAGCTCAACAACAATGGCCGCCCAAATTCCAAAAACGCGTCCAACGTCAAACGAAAAATTGCAAATGGCGGATGCAGCGCGCCACAGGTGCCCAATAATTTTAAACAGCCCGAAACCCTCCGAGAAATGGGTGGGGCGTGCTGTCACTGCATTGATTTACGATACTAGCTGTACTTCGAAACGCTGTTCACGTATCTATTTGTCACCGTCGCACGTACTGACTTCTCGCTTTGCGTGAGAGGGAGGGCAACATTCGAAACTTGGGTAACCCCGCTGTTAACAGCTCCGCCGCCCCTTTTGGCCCATGTCAAGCCTAGCTGACCTGCCATAGGGGGGAATGCGTGCGAGGTTACCCCTCTCTTTCACCCTTTCAGGGCATAATATGCAGGTCGTGTCTGTACGGAAACTGTATTGATTTATTGCTTTACATTATAATAAATAAAAAAATTCTTTATTCAAGTAGTTTATAATTATAGAGTGATGGCGTCCATTTTGTGGGATCAAAAATGCATAACATAGTCAATCTAGATTTTATTTTAAATTTAAAAAATTCACGTTTTTGGAGCCTTTAAAATATTTGGTTTGATACAGGCGAGGAGAAACTATTAATATTAACTTAAATAAAAACAACTTCCACTTGCACGTTAAAGAATAAAGATTATTTTTTAAAAGCATAAACAGAAAAATTGTTTTAATTTTGGAAAAAATGTGTTTTTTTACGATAATATAAAACGAAATCGAAAAAGCCACCTGAACAATATTTGTAAAAACCGAATTTACGTCCATAAAAAAACGAAAATAAAAACTAATTTAGGAATCGGGCTAATATAACAAAATAATAAAATGTTGATAGAATACAAAGTGAAACTTACATGACAAATGTATATAAATCCCTTCGCTTGTTATATTTCTTGTTGTTTGGTTAAATAAATAAATAAACAGTCAAACATCGGTACACGGTTTTGAACAAATCCACAATAGTGTCACGGCACGAGACGACAGCTTCGTGTATGAATAGCAAAACTACAATAACTACAGTCAGAACTATCCAGTTGAATAAGCATAGATATTCCAATAAAGTCAGTAAGGTAGACGTAGTTCCAGATTTGTCGCGATTCAATCCCAGCGATTTTATAAAACAGGGACAAAAGGGATGGTGTAGAAACATCTTCCAGTTAGGCGTGAAGTATTTATATTGGTTTTCATCTTCCTCTTGGTCAGAATCGTCAATTGGATTGAAAATCCGATCCAAATCTACAGGATCTCTGTAATTCGGTGGCGTGGGGGGAGGCGTAAAATCGTCATAATCGATTTCCATGTTCATCGTTGTAAATATCACCGTTTGTAAACGCCAAAAAGTTTATAATACACTCGTAAGTATATCAAATAGGCAAACAACTTCACTGGAAACTTCACAAAACAAAACCGAGCACAACTGAAAAGCACAGTGCAGCGTGCATCGAATGCAACAACGTTATGGCACCCGGCAAGCTTCCTACCCTAGTCTAGACCCCAGCCGCTGTATTGATTTATGCGCCGCACCCTTCACCCCCTTCCACCCACCCCCTCCCCCTCCAATCCCAGTTCAAACTATCCCCCCACCCCTCATGCGTGCGCAGATTTGTTTTCCACCCCTCCCGATGCAAGCTTTCACCCCCTTCTATCCACCCCCTCCCCCTCCAATCCTAGCTCAAACTATCCCCCACCCCTCCCGATGCAAGCAAGGACATTCTGGACACAGGGTGGTGAGGCGGTCTCCCCACCTTCCGAAGCAATCTAGAACTATCTGGGTTCTGAAGGGGTGATGAATCGGTCTCCCCACACCACTCCATCCCAGCTCAAACTATCCCCCCACCCCTCATGCGTGCACAGATTTGTCTACCACCCCTCCCGATGCAAGCAAGGACATTCTGGACACAGGGTGGTAAGGTGGTCTCCCCACCCTTCGATGAAATCTAGGAATATCTGGGCTCTGAAGGGGAGGTGAATCGGTCTCCCCACCCCACTATCCCAGGGATTCTATAATTAGCGCCATGAGAGGCTGCATCGATTTATGGAAAATTTGCGTACATCACGATAACAAAGGAATGTAACATTATGGCTAGGTTGTACCATCTTACTTTGACAAAAGTCAAAAATCTGTCAAACTCCATACAAAAAGCAACGGTTACGGTTAAAATATGGTGGTGCAACTCAGCCTAATAAAAGTCAAAAATGATAGATTTTGTACTGATAATATCACCAATACAGCAGTTAAATGTTAATTTAGTAAAGATATAAAGAAACTCACCGCATATCTTAACATAAATTTCGTAGGAAGCTGATGCACCCATACACGAAACTGATGCACCCATACACAAAGATAATAATTTTTATGATAATCAGGCGACAATACTCGAACGCTTTGAGCGACAAATAGAAAACACTGGCATTAATCGTCAAAATCATTATACAGAAATGGACAAGAAAATCCATGTAGTTGTTTAGATATCTCATTTCGGTTTTACTGATTGACCCAAACAAGGCGCACCGGGGATGGTGGAAGAAATTTTCCTGTACAGGGACAAAATAGTAGTAATACACCGGTTTAGGTGCTTGGTTATCAGTGTTTGGTTCAAAAGCCGCCGAATTTGCAGCCATTTTGGATCACTTCACAAAAAAAACTCAAGAAACAGCCACCACGTGCGGTATTCAATAAGCACTGCTTTGGAATGGCGTGAGCCGCGCGCTACAGGTATTTCGGGGGAAGCAGAGGGGCAGAGGGGCAGGGGTGCTCCCCTCACCCCGCGGGGTGAAATCTAGGTCTATCTAGGAGCTTTATTGATTTATTGCTATGCGCAACAGGCACCCCCCGGATCGGGGGAAGGGAGGGGTGCGGTGTTTACAGGTAACGGGGAGGGTAGTCCCAGATGGGTATTAATAGAATCTAGTGGAGCTGTATCGATTTATTTGCCAATCCCATGACAATGTTCTTAACACATTTGACAATAATTCTTACAAGACAAGTATTACTAACACTTTAAATTAATACTACAAAGATAAACACATCTTAATAGAGTACTATACATACATAATGTACTTATTACATTTATTAATTATAAACATTTTAAGACATATCTACATACTCATATACCAAAAACGATATGAACAAGAATGCAATAATTTTACCGAAGAAAGGGACACATTGGACACATTTAACAAACAACAAACTGCAGTTGACGAGTATGATCAGAAATATTAACAGCAACTGGTAGAAGAATGTCGCAATGGTTACGAAGACTCGCGGATTTGTTTTATCGTCGCTGTAAAACCAAATACAAGGGCAAGTATCTTTCAGCAATAGGGAATTAATTAAATTATTATTTTTTTGCGATGCGTTTACATGTTTATCGAAGAATGCTACTAGAGGGCACAATTCGATCGGTTGACTGCGCATTATACATGGGCACGTCCCCTCATTGAATGGTGGTACGTTACTGCTTTCGCCTTTCATAGCATCTGAACTAGCTTCCGCCTTCATGGCATTAATATCTGCTCTGGCTTCCCCCTCCATGAAATCAGATTCACTATACGATCCATCCTCCTGCTCCACAGTAATAGAGTAAGGTAAATTGGCTTCTTGATCGGCAATGGAACCAGTAGCCATGGTATATGCACTGGCTTCCGCCTTCATGGCATTAATATCTGCTCTGGCTTCCCCTTCCATGAAATCAGATTCACTATCCCATCCATCCTCCTGCTCCACAGTATTATAATCAGGTAAATTGGCTTCTTGATCGGCAATAGAACCAGTAGCCATGGCATATGCACTGGCTTCCGCCATCATGGCAACGATATCTGCTCTGGCTTCCCGCTTCATGAAATCAGATTCACTATACGATCCATCCTCCTGCTCCACAGTAATAGAGTAAGGTAAATTGGCTTCTTGATCGGCAATGGAACCAGTAGCCATAGCATATGCACTGGCTTCCGCCATCATGGCAACGATATCTGCTCTGGCTTCCCGCTTCATGAATTCAGAATTACTATACGATCCATCCTTCTGCTCCACAGTATTATAATCAGGTAAATTGGCTTCTTGATCGGCAATAGAACCAGTAGCCATGGCATATGCACTGGCTTCCGTCATCATGGCATCGATATCTGCTCTGGCTTCCCCCTCCATGAAATCAAATTCACTATCCGATCCATCCTCCTGCTCCACGATATCAGAATCAGCTAAATTGGCTTCTTGCTTCACGGGAATGGAACCAGTAACAGTGGCTTTTGGCTCCATGGTAGTGAGATCAGTATCTGAGCTAGTTTCTTGCTTGACACTATTTGAATCAGTAGCTGAATTAGCTTCCCCCTCCATTGCAACTGCATCAGTATTTACATTGATTGCTACAGAATCGGCGACAGCGCTTGATTTTTCCTTGGCTTCTGGTTTCATAGCAATTTCAAAATGGATGACAGTAAACACTGGGACGACGCGGCCGGCGTGCAATATGCAACAGTTAGCTGCGAGCGAAGTCTAGGGACTGACATGCGCGGGAGAAATCATGCGTGGGGTGATACGCGGGGAGACACCCAAACTCCCCCTCCCCTTGCGAAATCTAGGGCACCTCTAAAAGCTGTATTGATTTATTATGACTTGCGCGATACGCGCTTTCAGGTGATATCCCCCCACCCCCTATCCTTGTTATACCAAAATAATAACAAAATATATTATCATAAACGTGATATGACAAAATCATGTCCCGTAAATATGGAAAAAATATTTAAGACGAAGATTCTGATAGAATCAATAAGTATTTTTGTAAGAAAGACAAAAAGTTAACCATCTACACACAATATAGAAAACAATTGCTCACCTGGGTCATCCAAAGAACACAAATGCACAAACTGAACCGAAAAAACTTTCATAATGTAAAATTAATAATGAAAGTCGTGCGAAAGGTCGGTGCGGCCAACCACGTCATAGTACACTCTCCAGTAAGAATACGCGGAGAACGCGATGAAAAGCATTATGTAGAAGCAATGGTCGCGGCCGACGCGCAAGTTGAATTGGAAATCCATGATGGCTGACGGTCTAGGATGACACACTAGTTTCTGTTGTCTAAGACACCAGTTGCGCTTCGAACGTGTGATGCCTCCGGCGCGGGGAGAGCGTTTGCGTTTTCCCAGATCCCTTTCCCCCCTCCCTCTCGTCTCGAATCTAGAGCGTTCTATGTACAGTCGGCGTCGGACTAAATTGTGGGAAAAGAGCACCTATTGCAAAGGAATAAAGATTGCTGTGCGGTAGTCTGTACACGATAAATCGATACAGGTAGATTTATGACCTGCGCTCAACGCTCGACTGCGTCCCTCTCACCACCCCCTGAAAATCTAGGGTCCCTGGCAAGTACCTATTACGTAATAATATGCAATTTGAAAATGCAGAAATAAAACGGATTCTAGAAAAAACAATGATACACAGAAAAATAAAAAAAAACAGCGATGTATAAAGTCTGGACGAAAATTTCTTAAAAAACGCAAGTTAAAGTCCCATTTTTGCAATTAGTTCTATTTAAAAAAAAACATAATATTATTTGAAATAAATAAATAATTATATTCTATACTACTTACCTATTTACTGCGTTGAGTGTCGAATTTAGTGTCTAATAGGCATGTCAGGACAATCACAAACCAACGAAATGCGGGAGTTCACTCTATATATTGTTGGTTTTTTTGGTGGTGCTGGTTTAATCTCATCCCCATTCTGACGCTGAACATGTTCCCAAAGCAGGTCGACCAGCCCATTCTGGACATATTCCCAAAGCTGGACGACCATCCATTTTAATGGTGTAATCTGTTTAAAAAAACATAGTCTATGAGGTGGTTTCCGAGTAAACGATGATAGATTTGGTTAATTAATAAATCTTATTTTTTTCCCAAAAGGTCCAAAAACAATTGACTATTCAGTAAAAAAAGAAGTCGGGCAAATACAGGTAATATTTCAAAATTACCTATCCGCGTATCGCGTTAAAACCTCTTTAAGTTAATTCAATTATGCAACGCGAATGTTTTAAATTAATTATTTTTAATAATTAAAAATCATACTTTTTAACAGAACTAACACTATTTTTTGCTACCAAAAAGCCTTGCCTTATTTGATTATTCATCATAGATAAATATTTAGCTCACAAAATTCGCTGTTGCATAAACAAGCAAAATCTAAACACCTCAAATGAAAAAGTATTTATACTTTTATTTTTGCAAATAGGCTTTATACACGTCCCAGTATTAACCCTACCACTGCTTCGGGACAATAAATGGGCCAGTGCTGAGAAGAAGCAGCAAGAAACTCAGTCGCTATTGTGTTAGTAAGACTAGCTTAATACTATTTCTTTTTCTGCTTAGCGCGAAGGTAAACTGGTAAAGAATTCTGGCATATTCGCCTTATGTACCATTTTTTGTCATTAAAAATTAAATAAATATTTTACTAAAATACAATTCACATTTCAATCTATCATCAAAATACTCAGAAACCACTTACCACATATGTGTTTGTGATATACCACAAGACCTGATAGAAGCACCATGTCAATTCTAGTCCACCAAGCCACCAGTACCCCATAAATGTGGCGAGGAGTTTTACAAACATGAAAAACTGGTCACGGTTCATTTTGCAAACTAAATAAATGAATACAAGTCGCAACAACACAACAGCAAGATGGCTGTAATAAAACTGTCGGGAACGAAAACATTCCCCCATCTCCCCCCTATCCGCTCATCTAGGGTTTGCTCGGGTTAGGGTTGCCAGGTATCCGGGGCCTTGTCCGACCAAGTATTCTCTTGTCCGGCTTGTCCGGCTTTTTATATGTGGTTGCCACGCTAGTCGCAAGTCGAGGCATAGAAAAAATCACACATGGGCGAAGATGATAATTGAATCTTCTTCTTGTCGTGTCGACAACAAACCTACACAGCGTCGGCCCAAAACTCCGCCACAAGAATGGCGTTGTCAGTAGCCTTCATTAAATCTTCCTGCATGCAGTTGTTTGGGCACACAGGGAACGACAGCATGTGTTTCGTCGACTGAGGAACAAAACCACACCTGCACTACAAGTTTGAGTCATCCAAGAAGTTGAATTTATGTAAATACGTCTTAGTACTCGAGCTAGATACTAATTGTCCGGCTTTTACGGTAAAATGTCCGGCCAAATTGAACACCGAGTCCGGCTTGTGTTTTTGGACCTGGCAACCCTAGTACCTGTATCGATTATAAAATATTGGGGCATGCGCTTTGATCGTCCCCCGGCCCCCCTCTATCTGTCTTGCCTATGCCAGCGGTACTCAAAAAGATCGACCATCATCCCACTGCCTCTATCTGTTTATGCCAGCGGTTCTCAAAGGCTGGACCCCAAATTAAAAAAAAAAAGCGTCACCCTTACAGGGGGCAACTGGGAACTCCCCCCCCCCCCCCCCACACAGTGAATTTACATCAAACGTCTTCACAAGTGACTGCGTAAAAAAGTGACATTAAATGCATGACGCATTGTACAGCGCCCCTAGCGGAAACTTTCAAGAACTAAAATCTTCATTTTTTTTTTAACTCGCTCGTTCGTTTGGTGTAAACTCACACTAAGCCCTCTGAACGCGATAGTCAAACACTACAGGTTTCCATACGATATTCGTAAATTGTAAGTCTGTTTATTGATAGTTGGGGACGCTGGGAATTTTTGTGAACAAATTCCCAGACGCCCCCCTGGTGGCAAAAGATGTGATGTCGGTGTGTATTACAGGAAAATGAGTGGGAAGTGGAAAGATCCTTGCCGATCTATTAATAGCATACTCGAGAAGCTTTATTGATTTTATGTCGAGACGGATATTATGGACGGCACGTGTACAAAAAAGGAAAACCAACACGGTTATTATCACAAAGTAAGAGTAGTGATTATCTACTAATAAAGTGGGTCATAGACGTAGTGCACTTAGAGCACCTGCCCGAACAGCACCCAGATGCAGGAGCTATTTTTGAAAGTATTCTCGATAGTCCCAAAAAGCAACTATAAGAAAAGGTTTAAAAGGCCTATGTTCACCAATGGCCATCCTGTGGCTGAATTGATGATGATAATAATAAGAAAAGATCTTAAATCTGCACTGTTTTAAAACATAAAACAAACTTAAGTCATAAAAAAGTGAAGGCTTTGTCCCACAGTTCCTTTCCACTTAAGGCGAATGACGGAGCACCGGGGTCTTTTTAGTGGGTATATGGCCTTGTCCTTCTGACATGGTGAGCCCCAAATAACCTACCCTATCCCCGTAGGGTAGGTATGCAATTCAATGCATTTTTCCCCGAAAAAAAAAAGGTGCAGACCACCGACTTAGTTGGCCGATAGCTGGGCTCGATTTTAATTGAAGAATCAGCCGATACCAAATCGGCGTAATGTGCGCACTTTCATACATCTCCATACTGATTAACAGACCGATCCAACTATCGGCCAACTAAAAGTCGGTGGTCTGCGCCTAGGCTTACGTGTGTTTATACTGAAAATTAAATATCTTTATTGCTACTACTATGACGTTTTATTTATGACTTACTTGGGGTAGTCCAACACCGGGAACCGCACCTTCAACCGTTTTATTGTATTAATAATAAAAGTATTGAAACCGGCGATTGACATGTAAGTCAACGTGAGAATAACCAGAAAAATCAAGCACAAAACGTTGAAGAAGTCTATGATTTTATGCAATCTGGGCGGGTGAACACGAAGCGCTGTTAGCAGCATTAATTTATGTGCGACACCCTTGACGTAATAATCGTACGGGTCACACTGTACGTAAACTGCGATATTTAATACTTTGATATCGGACTGCATTGCAAGTTAATATCTTTAAAATTCATCTAGAAACGTGCGACAAGACTCGTGAAGCAATGGCGTTCGAAACTGAACTAGAGCACATGCGCGGGCTTGACAGAATTTGAGGGGGGAGGAAGGGGATGGGGAATTTTCATCCCCTTACCCCTCGCGAAATTGAGCATCGATCTTGAGCTACCTGATCAGTAAACAACCTCTCCCCTTTCCCCCCTAGCAGTGAAATTGTTTCGATTGCGCCTCTCTAAGGCCGAGTTGCACCACCTTGTTTTAACCGTAAAAATAACAATAACCGGTGCTTTTTGTATGGAGTTTGACAGATTTTTGACGTCTGTCAAAGTTAAAACAAGATGGTGCAACCCAGCCTTACTCTATCAATCCTAGTTTTGCTATCTAGGGTTTCTTAGGGCACACTTTTATGTAAACATTTTTGTTTTTATTTGATGTTGTGTGTGTGTGTCAATATAAAATGGATTATCGTATTCACAAACGACGCCAGCTTATGTGAAGCAGCAAATCGAAGCTCTGTGATTGGTTCGTGTGTGACCCTTGTGCGTCCACGTGCACTGTGAGACCTCATAGTAAAGTTTGTGAATACGGGCATAAATCCGTACCGCGCGGGAATAACTTGACATGTCATTTTTGCGTACTTTTCAGGGGAGCGATTTTAAAGTTTAGAGTTCTCTGGTAAATCGGAATTAATGATAATTGATATTTTTATGATTGAAATAAGCTAATTTGATGCATATGTTTCGATTGGCGTGAGAATTTGATTAAATTATCTTCTTAATCTATTAAAAAAAAGACTTGTCAAGTTGTGTACCGACGACTTGTCAAGTTATTCACCAAAGAAAAACAAATATTTAGGGTGTAAAAATTGGATTTAAGTTAATTATTTTGAATGAAGTTTAAGTAAAAAAACAAAACATAAAAATAGAACATATTTTTATCACTTTTGCAATGAAATAGTAACAAATTTATTAGAAAAATCAAATATAATCGCAGATTATGATCGCTTTTGATCAGATAATTGTACGTTTACTTAAAATTAAAAAAAAAGACAAATAAAAGAACAAAAGCCATGCTTCATAACAAGCACAATTAATTTTTATTATTTTAAGCTTACCATTAAGCTTAAAATAATTAAAATTAACTGGATGTATTTTTGCGTAAGGTCGAAACGCCCTTTCGCGTCCACCATCCAGTTCACGATCAAATGACGGATCACTCTAGAACGAAAGCTATTGCTATGATTCCCTGAATGTATGACAGGTAAACCCACATTAAAAAAATCTTATAGCATGCTACCTTTTTGCCAAAAATAAATCCCACGTGAGCAGGTGCGCGTTTCAAGGAAAGTTTTTAATATATTTAGGTCTAGTTTGGGATTTACCGCAGTCTCTAAGCCTTAACCATGAACCATACAATACGGGTAATGATATCGGTGATTGTACTTTATTAAATGACACTTAAAATAAGGTGGATGCGAATTTACTACAATGCAATTTCCACTTTGCGTCAGAAGTGATCGCGGTCTGGTCTAACTGGGTCTAAGATATTAAAATATACAAAACAATGCATGTTTTATATCATTTAAAACGTTATTTACATGACGTATCGAACACAAAGGTTTTTTTCAGTACTTAGGCCTTTTCCTGGACGCTAATACACGCTCCAAATGTAGCTTACCCTTGTGATAGCCAATTTGCGTCCACATTATCACGACTACTTTCTAAATACAGACGTTGTAAATAATATTAAAAAGCAAACTGTGCCTAGAGAAGAGACCATATTGCAAATTGGGCCATACTATTGAAATTTCAAAAAATGAAATAAACTAAAATATGTATGTTTATAATTATTAAGTGTGATACCTAAATATTTTGAATACCAATTAGTAAGATTTTATTTATATTTTTTTATTTCCATGCTGTTATTAATTATAAGTGATTTTGAATGCATTTTTTCTATATTTTATTAATATTACAAAGATAATATTAAAACTTCTAATGGTTTAGAGCAAGTTTAATACTATACTTATAAAGACTACAAAGGAGCATAATGACAACATTTTTTCGTTGAAAATGATTACGAAAAATTGTATATTATTTTTATTCCTCAAATCTACCAACTCACTAAATGGACGAGATCTGGCGTATCGACCCTACTTACTTTTACCTCATCATTATTCCTAAATAATGTCATTGAAGTCAAATAGACTATAAAATTTATCCGGAACTTAAAATTGACCTAAAAGTCTATTATTAGATTTTTTACTTAAATTCTGTTGTCAAACGAAATATTAGTCTGTTATGAAAAAACATTACGCACCATTGAAGCCATTAAACGGAATAATAATAAATAAATAAATAAATAAAAAGTATTTATTTCGGATAACAGGGATCCATAATGTTAGTAAAAACTTAGGCTATGTTAGTATCTTATTTCTAAAACAGACTTCGTCCTGCTGAGCATGTGTAATAATAAAATAATAAATAATGAAAAAAAAAACATAAGTAGATAGTACCTACCTATTGACTAAACTTATCCTTCTACTTTCAACTTGCTATTTAAACGTTAATTTAGTTTTAAACTATTGAAAATAGTAATAAAAGTAATAATTAACGCTTAAATATATTAAAAAAATATTTTCAGGGGTTGGTTATTAAAAAATATTTAAAGAAGCTCGAAATCCTGACAATGTTATATTTTAACAACTGCTAATGACACATATAAAAATATGATTATACGAAGGTAATAGCTGGATAATTCCAAATATCCAAACTCTTGACAGCGTGCATAACTAGACAACTGCACATAATCATGGATGTATTTAGTACTCAGAGGGTATCATAACTTGATAACTGTTTTTGTCAAATTAAAAACGAAAATCCATAAATGTATAAGTCGAGATATTAATAAATACATGTTCTGACATACATTGACAAATCGAAATATAAATGTTTATACGAATAATATTAATTGGATATATCTTTATGTCAAATATTTATTGCCTAAATTGAAGATATTTACTTATGAACAAGAGCTGTATTTCAAATATTTTTGGGTATTTCGAGTTGAGTTTTTTATACCAGTAGGGTATAAGGTAGAGGAAGCGTTTAAGCTAATAAAAAAAAAAAGTGCAGGTCGAGATGTCAAGTTATTCCCGCGCGGTACGGAAATTATCTATGTATCTAGTCGACATTTAAAATTAAAGGTGCTGTTTTAATACCTGACATGAAGGATGTAGAAAGAATGCCATTTTGGCGTATGACTTGTGAATTTTTAATAGGGCTCTCATTGAATGCTCAGTGAGACAGTGATATTCAACATGAATGATGTTTTAAATAAACTTGAAAAAATCGAACTGCCTAAGGCGGGAATCGAGCTACTTACTCAGATGGAAGAGCCCGACAAGCGTTAAGTCGTGGGTTCGATTCCCGCCTTAGGCAGTTCGATTTTTTTCTAGTTGTTTATATAAAATTTAGTTTGAGAAGCGACTCTAATCGCTAAGAAATTGTAATAACTGAATGAATAATTCAAAACTTAAAATTAAGTTCAGTAGGAAAATCGGGGAGCCAATAAGTAAGACCATTCTAAATGATAATTTTATGTAATTAACACAATTCTACAAAACAATTTTACTAACCCGCCATACAGGAATGGTATCCTTTTACAAATAAAAACATAATTCAATGTTATCATGGTAAATTAGACTTCTACTTGGACAAAATAAAAACTAATTTTAAATGTAATCATGCCGATTACACTACGCTATCACGGCTTCTTCGATGAAATTGTTGAACATCGCATTTAGCAGTTTAATGAAATCAACTTTGAGTCTTGCGGTCTACAAATAAAAAAACATATTGGTTAAAAATGTATTCAATTTTAATTTAAAATATGTATTTCATTTTACGACAGGGTTTGTTGGATGCGCGCCACGATATTATCGGCGTTTTATCGATTTTATTTATTCTGCTAACCAACCAGTGAAGGTCAAGTTGGACCCGCAACGAAATTAATCAGAAGAACATAGGAGGAGTTCGAAGTTAAGGTTCGACTTCCCTCCAGTGCAGAGCAGTTGGTCAGCCACATGTTTCTCCATTTGTCCGTGGCGTATCCCGTGGCATTTGATTCTAACATGGTTCGCATTCTAACCACCATGATTGGCATAATATTCAATCGTGGCGCGTATCCTAAGCACCCTGTTTAAAGCTGGTTTTCTATATTCAATCCTAATCCAAATCTGTTCCGTCAGCTGTATGTTTTTGGTTAAAATATCTGCGGTTTTCGATGTTTTTTACATTTTAATCTATACTAATATTATAAAAGCGAAGGTAACAAATAAGAGTAAGAAAATAAAAAATATGACTAATATGAGTCTAATATTTTCTAATTATCTGTCTGATAGACAAATAATTGAATTTTTTTCATCTAGCCTATTAAAGGATGATGGGCACAAATGTATGGAAAGTGGTACCCGCTCCAATAGCCATAACCAATATATATTTTAAAAGGCCTTTAGATGTAGGAAAATGTCTGCTATGGGGCCAGTTCTAATTCACGTTTTGAAAGCAGTAATTCCACTAAGTATTATAATGAAAGTATAACACAATCATCCATGTATACGAGTATGTATTATGACTACAATCTATTAATATAACTAAAAGAAGCATTGAAAAGGAAAGGATTATACGTACGATGAACTACCCAAGCTATTAGCCCTTTATTCGCTTTCATCATCATCATCATGATCATTTTAGCCATAGGACGTCCAGTTGAACATAGGCCTCCCCCAATGATTTCCACAGTGGCCGGTTGGTGGCGGCCTGCATCCAGCGCCTTCTTGCTACCTTTATGAGGTCGTCGGTCCATCTTGTGGGTGGACTTATTGGGTCTTGTGGGTTTATTCGCTTTAGCAACTCATAATAAAACCATTAAGAAGTAATAAAACTCTAAATCCTTTATTAATAAAAGTTACACCCTAGTTAACTCTGGCTTAAATTGTTATTTGGTATGGAAATGTCATTTTAATCCAAGGTTCTCCCTAGGTGTAACTTTTTATTAATAAGGGGGTAGTACTTCTTTAAATAAAAATATTTATTTCACAATTATCCCCATCAATAAATATAGAGTTAAGGAAGAATACTGGAGCAGTAAACGCTTCCTGCCTCGCATAACCTAAGTACCATACGATGGACACGTATGATACTTCTTCTTCTTCTTCCTTGGTCCCTCACTGATGAGGATCGCGACCACAATGTTCCTCCACAGACTGCGGTCATAAGCTGTGTGGACCGCACGATGCAAACTCCCGCCCACCGTCTTCCTCACCGCGTCCGACCATCTCGTCGATGCCCTGCCCCGAGCGCGTCCCGCTTCATACTGTATGATACTTAGGTTAGGTACACAAAAAGTATCTTTATCTTCGAACGCAACCAGATTTGAGGCTGGTGGCCATAGTAAATGTTGTTCGTCTTGGTAAGACCTTTCAAATGACACTACAAACATAACTATTGGAGCCGGGTACCATTCTGCAATAAAATATGTATATCTTCGTACACAACCAGATCTGAGGATGGTGGTCATAGTAAAAGTTGTTCATCTTGGTAAGACCTTTCAAACGATACTAGACACATATCTATTGGAGCCGGGTACCATTTTGCCCATTGTCCTTTGACAATTGAAATCCGGATTTGGACAAAGATTCAATATGGGAAACGGGCTTCAGTAAATAAAATAACATCTTCTTACCAACAACATAGTAGTGTCGCGAAAAAAAGCAGTCAAATTGCACAAAATCATTGAGAAATGGCCGCTTACAGACGCGAGGATATGCTCGCACACAGCGCACATGTTGATTTCGATAGGTTCGGACGCAATATGGCCGCCGGAGTGCCGTGATAAGGGGGGTGGGAGGTAAGGGGATGCGAGGTATCCACCTCCCCCTTCGATGGTTTGGAATCTCCATTGATTTATGACCTGCGCGCTATTTCGACTCTGTTGGCACGAGTTATTGTTTTAAGTTTTACATACGCCCGTATTCACAAACAATACTATGAGGTCTCACAGTGCGCGTGGACGCATAGGGTGACACACGAACCAATCACAGAGCTCTATTCAACGCTGTGCAATCGATTTTCTGCTTCACTTAAGCAAGCATAGTTGGTGTTAGTCTCGATGTTTAACTTGCATTTTTGTTTTTATTTTGGTTTGAAATGTTTACTGCACCCTACCAAGGGTTTTTACAATGCTATGCTATGGAAGAGCGGCTTCCTCTGACACAGGTTATGTACTTAATAGAGGAAGTCCACACCTAATTTGTAACCCTAAGATTGCAGCGAATTAATGTTTTATTTATTTAAAAATGGTCGAGTTGGGAATGCAATGAAATAAACAAAGAAGTTATATGTATAAACAAATAGGGACAATTAAAAATATTGCATGGTAGTAGTTAGGGTAAGATAGTTACGCGATTCATATTAATGTGAATAAAAATTAAACCATTAACAAATATGTATTACGAAATACATAATTTTTATTTGGCGCCATATTTTTAGAAACGAATGTCAATTGGCATGCCTATGTCAAGTGAGTGCGATGTTATTGCTTATTGGCTCCCCGTTTTATTTATAATTTAACAATGTATAAAAGGACATTGAGTAAGAAAAAGTTTGACCTAACTAATAAATCATAACGTAGGATTCAGAATTTCAAGTTTTTAAAAGAGGGTTATAAAAGGTTACTAAAGGGTATTAAAATAAGTATACACAAAAATGTGCTTTATTGTTTTACACAAGATAAAACAAAAACAAGAAATACGAATATACTTACCAAGAAATAAGTTTGGGCGCATTAGAAAATTCAAAACTGAAAGTTTCCGAAAAAATTTTCTAATTTGGGAAAAGTAAGCCGTTCTCTACAGATTTTTCAGCTAATGAGCGCAAATATCATATGACACTGTCAAAATTGGACCAGACGAATCTGTTAGGGCAGTTAGTAAAGATTCATTCAGTCTAAGTTCTAAAATAATGCTTTCCACTGCTAGACATACCTTCTGATTCGATTACAACAGAGTAAGGAATAAAATTGGGGCAGAAAAGTTCTCGAGTGGCAACCACGGGTCGAAAGACGTAGCGTGGGCAGGCCTCCTACTAGGTGGACCGACAATCTGGTGAAGGTATGAAGAATCTGGAAACAGGCGGCGCAGGACCAGTCGTTATGGAAAGCCTTGGGGGAGAGGCCTTTGTCCAGCAGTGGACGTCATTTGGCTGAAACGAAGGATTTTTTTATGTGACAGGAGGCAAACGAGCAGACGGATCATTTGTCAAGTGATTACCGTCGCCCATAGACACCCGCAGACCCAGGGGCGTTACAGGTGCGTTGCCGCCTTTAAGGTGAAGATACGCTCTCTTCTTGAAAGCTTGCAGGTCGTATCCGTCCGGAAACACCGCAGACGACAGTCCATTCCACAGTTTGGTTGTACGGGGCAGGAAGTGTCTATAGACAGGTCTGTGAGCACGTAGAATTTTGTCCAATGACCCCAAGCTACCCATCCTTATCGCTCGCGCGTAATTACGTTGCTGTCGCGCTCGCACACTCACTGCGGGCGACCGTCGCACAGTCGCGACAGCAATATAATTACGCGCGAGCGCTAAGGATGGGTAGCTTGGGATCATTGGATAAAATTCTACGTGCTCACTCACAGACCGGGCTTTAAAGAAACGTACTAAATAGTAAAATAAAATAAAAGAACTTACTTGTAGGGGATCGTACGATGCATAGCTCTTCAAACTTGGGTAGATATGGTTCCTTGCCGATCTCGCTGCTGCAGTAGGCAGCCATCTGCAGCAAAAATGTACTTTATTAACATCTAAATATGAGGCATATTCGTTCGGATTCAATAATTAGGTTCTGTAGCATTGGTTTAAAGATGGCTTGTACTTTGAAGCAAGACATAGCTTATCTTCCGTCGCAGAGAAAATGAGGTTCAAAAGAAAAAAAAAAAAAAAATTATTTATTTATTGTTAAAGATTTACCAACAACATAACAACCGACTTACATGCATCGTTACATTATTAGAAAGCTAGAATCTAAAAGATATTGTGGCAATAAACTCGCAGGCAGTCTGGTATTTAATATGAAATGAATAATTTGGCATAGCATTAAGACCTATTGATTCTTTAATTAATTTTTTTTATAGCATATTTCGCTTTGCTCTAAAACTATATTGGCGATAAATGACATGATTACTAAGGACGTTTTTAAGCTTAAGTTAGGAAGTACAGGATGAGTGATTATAATAAAAAACGTGGGAAAGGAAAAACAGCTTGGCTTCGTAATATGTTCGATTCTCGCGTAACGAAAATTAAAATATTAGTTTCATATTTTACAAGCATTCATATGAAGTCAGAATCATTTCGAGTGTTATTTATTTGGTTCTAATCTACTTAACTATGCTATCTTATGAACCAAAAATGTTAAGAATGTTTGCATGCCTCTCACACAAAACGAAATCCCTGCACGAGTAACAGAGCCGGATAGATCGAAACTACGTGACCAGCGTTCTAACGCTCTCCTACAGTAACTAGCCTGGAATACACGGGGCATTTACTACCCTCCTTACAACTATATAACCTTAATAAAAACTAAGATATTTTTCAAATGTTCGCATCCCTCTCACGCAAAACGAAATGCCGGTACGAGTGACAGAGCCAGATAGATCGAAACTACGTGACCAGCGTTAGAGTAACGCGGAATATACGGGCCATTTGCGACCCTCCTTTAAAACTATAAAACTTATTTACCAAATGAACTACGAGTATGCTGTTTCAAACGTTTGTATTCTTCTCACACAAAGCGAAATGCTAACGAGTGACAGAGCGAGAAAGATCGAAACTACGTGACTGGGGTTAGAAAATATACAGGCTCGTACTACCCTCCCTTAAACTATAAAACTTGGTAAGCCATCTTTTGGGGCACGGCCCCGCCTTTTTTATTTCTTATGCACGCCCACAGAGGGTGGGGTCGCATAATGCAGGGTTAAGATAAGAACCCATGGGTTAACCACCTGTTGTGCGGCGAATTAACGATCTCAGGAATCTTATGGGAATAAGCTTAGAGGCGTAAATGGTTGAGAATCGATGCCCGTTTCTAAATTGAGATTTTAGCTTGAAAATGCTAATACAGTGTGAGTCACGATAAAGTGTACATATGAATTAAGATGCAACTAGACCTATTTTTATCGACAAAAAAGAGGTCAATATTTTTTTTGAGATTTTATTATTCTCTATCGTATGACATTTGTAAAACCAACAATCGCATGTCTCTATCCCTGTCACAACATTACTATATGCCATACAAAATCTATGGGAGACTCCCATAGATTTTTCAGTTTTAAATAGTAAGTCAATTTATTGATTGGTGGTGTCAACACGTCTATTGGAATAAGCCTTGTTGTCAACTTTTTAGCCACTAGGTGTCATGAATGGAGAGAAGTTTCATGATGTTGAAAACATTAGATTTCACTGAATGGAATTGAAATATAGACCAAAACTAAAAATCCGGTGGTTATTTTTGAAATTCATCAAGAAATGAAAAAATCTGCTTGGTTTTGTTGCTACCACCAACAAAACCACCTTTTTTTAAGTACATACGCTCAAGTCCTAATTGAAAAATAAAATCTTTGTCTATGCCCCCATGAATTAATACCACACTGATAATGTATAGCTATAGGATAGCCTCAGAAATGGGAGATCCCTAAATGAACTAATGTCGCTGACATAGCTCGACGGATTAGCAAGCTAAAGTGGCAATGGGCAGGGCACATAGTACGCAGAACTGACGGCCGATGGGGCAGCAAGGTTCTGGAGTGGAGGCCGCGAACCGGAAAACGCAGCGTGGGACGTCCACCCACACGGTGGACCGACGACATCATAAAGGTGGCAGGGAGGGGCTGGACGCAGGCCGCTACCAATCGATCAACGTGGAAAGCATTGGGGGACACCTATGTTCAGCAGTGGACGTCCTATGGCTGAAATGATGATGATGTCAAACCGCCTGCCTCAGAACCAGAGATTCGATTCCCAATGGAGGTAGAAAATATTTTTACGTCCAACTGCCGGATCACAACAATGGTTATAACATTGTTGTTAGGGAAAGACTGACGATGCTTGCTTAAGTGAAGCAGCAAATTGAACGCATAGCGTTAAATAGAGATCTGTGATTGGTTCATGTGTCACTCTGTGCGTCCACGTGCACTGTGAGACCTCATAGTAATGTTTTTTAATACGGGCGTTAGTTAAGGTGGTGGTAGTTAACCAGGCAAATGAAGAAGCCCTACCACCAACAAAACCAAGCAGATTTTCTCAAGTCGCATGAAGTCCTAATCTATACTAATAATATTATAAATGCGAAAGTAACTCTGTCTGTCTGTCTGGCTTTCACGCCTAAACCACTGAACCGATTTTGATGAAATTTGGCATAGAGATAGTTTGAGTCCCGGGAAAGGACATAGGATAGTTTTTATCTCGGTTTTTGAAACAGGGACCCGCGCGATAAAGTTTTTCTGTGACAAATTTCCACGCGGGCGAAGCCGCGGGCGGAAAACTAGTTGAAATATAAAATCTTTGTCTATGCCCCCAGGGATTAATCATCATCATCATCATCATCATCATCATCATCATCATTTCAGCCATAGGACGTCCACTGCTGAACATAGGCCTCCCCTAATGTTGTCCACGTTGATCGATTGGTAGCAGCCTGCATCCAGCGCTTCCCTGCTACCTTTACGATGTCGTCAGTCAGGGATTAATACCACACGGATAATGTATAGCTATAAGATAGCCTCGTTGGTCAAGCTCAAAGTTAAGGCTACTAAAGCGCAGGTCATTGGGAGAGCGCGGGAAATATCGATTGCATGTAACTGCAGAAGGGTGAGGCGGCCATTTTGATTTGCATTGACGATATGTACCGGTGATTTGTAATGCGCAATTGTTATTCATTAATCTAATACATAAGTACTTAGCAGAGGAGCTATAAAGGCTATAAGGGCGTAAATCGAAATACGTCTTTATTACAAATGGAATAAGGTTGTGTTGTCAACTTTTTGGCCACTTTGGGTATCACCAATTATTTGACGCTGACTGTACTAAGAAACTCGACTTTCTTATGGCAGCCTAATTTTGCGTGATCCTACATTACTAGTTCTCGCTCACGCGGTAGTATCCTGGTTTCGCAAACCCCCATAGCGCAAAAAACGGTACCTGGAAAAACGGGATGTCTCCGTAGGAGAGCCCTTACTCAATACAAAAGTGAAACGCCACCAGTTTGGCGGTCATCGCTGGGAAGCGATTTCTTCCAGAAAACTCGCGGAGAGGATTTTACCTACTGTTAATTGTGAAAAATCTAAAACGTTAAATAACGGTGTCGTTATAGCCAATGAGCTGCTGTCACAGTGACATTGACGTAAATGTCAATGTCACACTAGAAACGTTAATAACGTCGCACATTTATCAACCCGGAAAGGGATCGTAAACGTATACTCGAGGCGGTCAGTATTCTTTGTATGGAACTCCATGCCTCGCCTCGCAATTGATAGCGCGCGAAAGGCGATACGTTGCTGATAAGTCTGCTATGACCTTTAGTATGATTGCAAAAGGCTCCCTTTTGAAAAAAAATCATCCCTCAAATATTCACAATTTCAATAAGATATACCGAAAACATCTTTCAAAGAGTGCGACAATATTTTACTCTTCAAGCAAGCACATCAACTTAATAAGACCCGCAAATACAATTTTCGTTTCCAACAGGAAAAAAATCAACACACACATTAACAAGCAATAAATACACACAGAGAAGCTATAAATAGAAAAGGGTAGGGGATCGATTGTAAGGATTAGTACACACTAGAGGTCGAAATATCGCGACGCGAGTCGCGCGATAGGCAACGGCAATGAGTAATGCCTCCAGACATTTGTCAAGATGTTTGCGAAGATGCCCAAAAAACCAAGTTACACTACCTTAACTTTAACCGTAAACTTTAATCATACCCGGTGTTTTATGGACTTCAACTGACTTTTGACATAAAATTGTCGAATAATAATGTCAAAAATCGTTCAAGCATTCTGTTGTGTTACATTCCATTCATCCATTCAACGAAATATTGTCCATTATAAACTTCAAAAATATTAGGAAACCGCGATGAAAAGTCAAGCCATGAATGCATAAGAGTTAAAACTTTTCAAAAATAATTGTACAAAGATGTACACAATCTTGACACATGTCTGTGTGTGTATTATGATTAATCCCACCCCTGCAACACCTGTGTAGCCAGGATCTACAGCTTGACCGCCAAAAACCCAACCAGTGAAGGCCAAGTCAGTCCCGGTGGAAAGTTAAACAATCATTGGACCCGCAACGAAATAAATCAGAAGAAACTGTGACTTCACAGCTAAGCGTCCACTTTATTGATTCTTATGAATATCAGGCATAAATAGGGCGGCAACAAAGATTCCAAAAATAACCTCCTATTCCATGGCAACAAGGAAATCTCCAAAGAAATTCTTACACGAGTAACTTTCCTTCCTTAATAGAATGTTGCTTCCATAGCAACAGATATTATTTGAAATATGTAACTTAATTCCTTCAAATATATTAGACCCCTTCTTCATAAACACTTAAATAGTCCCAAAGAATTATTTTAACTAAAACACAGATGATCAAAGCAGAATAATTGAAATAAAAGTTACAATAAGCTCTATTATTATTTATTTTTAAACGGAAATTCACGATATTTGTATTTTTTAGGCAAAACGACACATCGATTAAATAAATATAAGAAATCGCACAGATAAACAAAATTCGCATAGATAAATAAATACGCACATTTGCAGGCACACTAAAAAATAAAAACACACAACATCAAAAAAGTTTCAATGCTCACCGAGTCTAAACTTGAAAATGTGTATCCTAATCTTTAGCGCTTCCATTTTTGAAATAACGAATCGCGAAAGCAAATTTAAAAAGAAAACTGTACAACACAGTAAGGAGTTTTTAAACAAAAACCAAATCCACAGACGTCCGATCTTCACGGCTCCGCCAATCCAAAAGACTTAATAAAGGTAAATGTACACCTTTTATAAGTCCCCCGTATCGATTTTCCGGGATTCTGTCTGGAGGGTCCACTCTGGGAGACGGAAATTGAATATCCCTTTCAATTGCTTTCCATCTCCCTCACTCGTTTGAGTATGAATGCGACAGTGGTATAGGGAATGGGGTAAGCCGATACACAGGGTAGGAGCCTAAAAGAGCTAGATTTATTTATAGGATGATGTGTTGCTAGCGGTGATATAGATTTATGTACGTGTATGATTGAAGGATAACTTTGGCGGGAACTTTGAATGATGGCGTGGTGACGCTACATTTAGGAAGGCTTTTAGAAATAACGCGTAGATAAAACGATGATGTCGTGGTGCATAGGTTTTGGTGGCGGTCCCAGGTTTGATTCCCGGTTAGATCAGGGTATTTTTTTTTATAAATGAGAAGACATAAATGTTAGTGTGGTTGTGGATGATTAAGCATTTATGGTCTAGAATTTTGAATTTGTTGTAAATATTCATACTAACTGAAAACTAACTCAGTTTAGAGGGCTAAAATGTAGTTGGCTTAAATTCATAATCCTTTCGTTACGTGTGGGATTTTGCTACTACCATGCCAGAGGTCGCAGATTCGTTTCAAGATAATACAATATAAACACACAAAACTAATATTCGCAAAAATCCAGGTCACATCCTTCTAACCTGGTCTCTGCCTTCTTCCTGGAAACTGCCCTAGTCTTTTCTGCACCTGTTCTGAGCTTTTCTGTGCCGTCTTCACCTGCTGAGGATACTCACCTGGTCGTTGAGCCGGTCGAGCTTGTGCGTGCCCATGATGCAGCCGCAGACCGACCCGCTACTGACCGCGTTCACATCCAGCACTTCGATCATGCAGCCGGCCGCTGGTAGCGCCTGACACGCCATGTCGCGGCACCAGAGCGATGCTGCTTCTATTGAAGAAGTCCTCAGTGCTGTGACTAGTCAGTCAGTCTATCCTGAGATCCTGGTATGGTCTTTTCTGCGCCTTTTGGCGTTCTTTCAGCAATCTTGATTTGGTCTTTTTTGCAACATTCCTGGTATCCTGACTGGTCTTTTCTGCGCCCTTCTCACTAACCTGCTGAGATCTTTAATGTGATCTCACTATCCTGGTGTGGTCTTTTTGCAATCTTCCTGGTTTTTTCTGGACCTGGTCTTATTTTTTCTACATAATTCTAACCTGGTCTCTTTGCGTTCTTCCTGTGATCCTGACCTGGTGTTTTGCCCCTGTTCTGGTCTTTTCTGCACCTGCTCGTCTTCTCTACATCCTTCTAACCTGGTCTCTGCGCCCTTCCAACATCTTGCTCTGTTCTTTTCTGTGCCGTCTTCACCTGCTGAGGACACTCACCTGGTCGTTGAGCCGGTCGAGCTTGTGCGTGCCCATGATGCAGCCGGAGACCGACCCGCTACTGAACGCTTCCACATCCAGCACTTGGATCGTGCAGCCGGCCGCTGGTAGCTCCTGGCACGCCATGTCGCGGTACAAGAGCGTCGGCGAGTCTATTGGGGAGGGGTCTGATTAACGGTTTGGAATAAGTTTCCGAAAGAAAGGACTTAGCTTAGGTGAAGACTAATAATGCACAGCGTCAAATGGTGGTCCAAAAAGTTGACAACACATCCATGTTGGCACCACCAATCAATTGACGTACTTTTTAAAACTGTCGTAACGAGACTCCTTTAGATTTTGTATGGCAATACAAGCAAGTGACGTCACTATTTAGTTAACTACTTTTTTTTTTCAATTACAATACCACCAAGTTTTTAAGACCAGAAAAACTATTTAAAAAAAATGTAATTTGGAATTAACTTTTTGGCTACTTTGTTGTTGTTATGAACGATTTGACGCTGACTGTACCTTATAGTTTTAACACTGTGTAGGCTTCCGCTTCGGTATTCTTAAGCATACCGTGGCTTGCTTACATTACATTTGATTGACATACCAATTGACATTGACATACCAATTTCAACCTTAGCGTTAAAAACAATAAGGAACATTATTGTTCGTCACCTAAAAAGCGTTCTGCGGTCCGCACACCCCAGCCAATCGGTTTGCGTTCAGATCGCATCAATACAGAATGTATAGAGACTATGTTTTTCATACATGATGCGGCCTGCGTTTACTATGACGGCAGACTATAGAACGCGTGTTACGTATTAGTAGGTCACCGATGCTGCTGATTAGCAATTACGCGACTACGTCGCCGCATAGAAACCAAGGCCTAGCAAGAAGCGCCGACGCAGCACCCTCCGCCGCACTCGACTTTGATCGCGGCCGCTCCAAATTTCACTCTTGATTCTTACATCAATCATCTGTCACCTATTAGCTAATTATTAATACTGTAATTTAAATTAATTTTATCCAATAAATTAAGTTAATTAATTTTCTACATTTCTTTGCACCCTTCGACTGTAGCCTTCGTAATTCGCGTATAGTATGACAGACTTAAGACGCATTGCTATTTACGCGAATTTAGTGAATGCCAAAATCTCCATTTGGCTCTGAAAAATTGGACAGCATACTCCTGTAGTGGAGATGAAACTTAGTCTTAAAAGTCACTTAGAAACAAGGATTTGGTAAGTTCTGAGAAGGTATAAGACCGGGCTATTGCCGCGTACTTTGTGTATGCCAAATCCTCCATTTGCCTCTGGTAAATTAGAGAGAGTGCACCTCTAGTGGAGATTAGAGAGAAGTCCCTTAAGAGAAAAACATTTGGCAAGTTTTAAGAAGATAGAAAAACCTACTAGACCTCAAAAAGTATGTTCATTCGTACTATCCATATTTTCAAATCAAATTAATGTGATTCGACCACATTATTGAAGTTATAAAAGGAATAAGAATAAGAAAAACTTACCAATTAGCACCTCTACACTGCCTTATTTATCCACGAAGAAGCTTTAGGCCTGCATCTCACCTGATGGACTGATGATCACGCCGAAGGTGGAAGCAAGCTTCACCCGTAATCCCCAACCACAGAGGAACTGGATATCTTTGGTACCTACCTCCAACTATTGTAGTATTTATTTATTATTAACTAGGACTGACGAGTTAAAATTACTACTACATAATAACATGGAATGCCACATGACATTAAGCTCGCCTGTTGTACCACTATTTATTATCAAGAAAGATTATAAATAAATAAATAACTACACACTAGAGATGAAACGGATATCCGGTAACTATCCGGTAGGCCGGATATCCGGCCTAAATTTACTATCCGGCCGGATACCGGATAGTAACTCACTATCCGGCCGGATACCAGATATTAAAAAACTACGACAATTTCCTATTAATAAAATGAAATACATTAATCTTTGAGGTAAATATCAATGAAATGGCTTACAATAATGACTGCTTTTATTTAAAGTCCAAAAAGTTACAAAAAAGCCATAATAAGGCATTTCAAAACTAATTTATTTTTCTGGGCTATTCACTCTAATGACGAATACATAAATATGTAGTAAATATCTGTTAATGTCGAAATATTGCCAAATAAAATAGGTGATTTCTTTTTTCACTGGATGGTCTGATGACATGATGTAACTAATTAAATTTTCACTATTCAATTCACTCACACACTCACGATTGCAACCGAAATTGAATTGATCTGCCCCCTAGACAAGTGGTAAAATCTGACATTCGATTGATATTATTCGGACGGATTCGATTTTAGAAAAGTGTGACTAGTCTAGAGACCCACTGATCGCGTTCGAAGCACCTGTGCGGCGCTATACTCGTCACGACATGCAACGAGACAATGGGCCAACTATCCGGCCGCCGGATATCCGGCTATCCGGCCTAACAGTTGGCCGGATATCCGGTATCCGGCCAAACAACTATCCGTTTCATCTCTACTACACACACACACACACATGGACACACACACAAAGCAAACACGTGCACACAATATTTTCAGTTGCTACTTGTAAAATAAGTCAATAGATATGCATTGTATGTCCTAGCTGTATGATTTCTTAATGTAAATCTTTGCATGGAGAGCGGGGTTTTCTAACACTAAAGTCTACTTAAAAGAAAACCCAAATCGAAACCCTGTTTAAATTGAAACCTGATTCGGAATAAACAATTTTGTATTGTATTTTTTGTACTTGCCTTGCTCTACAGTGGCGCCATTCTGGTGTGTGCATGCATAGTCCTTTCCTGAACACTATAATCCGGGCCTTTTCAAGGCGAGAGTGAATAGGCACTTACAGGGCAGATATGTACCATCCTAGACTTTTGTTTTATCCACAACGAGGAAGCTCTTGGTCTGAATCTCACCTGATGGTAAGTGATGATAAGGCCGAAGGTGGAAGCGAGCTTCACCCGGAATCCTCAACCACGGAGGGACTGGCTATCTTACCTCTAACTGCCGGAACACAACAATGCTGTTAACATTGTTGTTATGGCGGCAGTCTTAGGTAAAATGGTGGTAGCTAGCCAGGCGGACTTAGAACAAGCCCTACCACCAACCAAACCGAACAGAAAATCTGTCCCCACTGGGAATCGAACCCGGGACCTCTGCGTCTGAAGCCGGTGGTCTTACCACTAGACAACAGAGGCGGTTCATCTCACTTAACACCAGGCGTGATTGCAGTCAAATATCTGCCTTGTCTTACATAAAAAAAACTTACCTTTGTATTGTCTTGTTATACAGGGTGTTGATTTCAATCCTCGCCATAATTAGGGAGTTGATTAATTAGCTTATTTTGATCACGAATCAATAAAAAAAATGACTTAAAAAAAGATTTAACACGAACTTTCAAAGAAAAATACCTACACTATCTACTTTACGTGGCTTCCTTCAGCAGGTTATCCGACATGATATAAGCGAGCGATCCGCGTAGCTCGATGGTGCCGCAGTGTAAACGTATTGCAGTATTGCGAGCCACAGTATAGTTGATGTCGCACGGAAAATATTCGCTAAAAATTCCACTTTCGTTTGTAACTTTTTTTTGGTGGAAAATGCTTTTATATAAGTCACTAGCTTTCCGCCCGCGGATTCGCCCGCGTGGAATTTCGTTTGTTAAATTTTCCTGAATTTTTTTTGCTATAAACCTTACGGAGCCCGAGACCTTTCCAACGAATGCAAAACCGTGGAAATCGGTTCGTGCGTTCTGGAGTTATAGCGTCAGGAAGGAAAACGACTTATTTTTATATAGTAGATAATGGATCACCTAAATAAATATGGCGAGAATTGAAATCAACACCCTGTATGTGTGTTAATAAAGTTATTCTTATTCTTACCCATCACATCCTGTCCTCTCTGCTCCATCTGCTTCCACTCGGGAAGGCACATCTCTTCCAGCTTCTTATTGACTGATTCGTTGCTTTTCACCACCTTGAGGTGAACTGAGGCACCGCTTGGCGCGGTTTTTGTGCCGGAAGTCAGCGTCTGTAAGAAAATGTTGATTAATCCTTCAAGGCCCGCGAATCTAGACACAAAATAGATAATAAATTGTTATGACATTAATTAATGCCGTCTGGGACTCAAGCGGTTAAACGATTTATATCTATAAAAGGACACCGATTGACTGACTCACTCATCACGAAATGTCAGAAACTACAAATGCTAGGAGTCTCAACTTTTGCATGGGGGTTCCTTTTAGAACGTAGGTGCTCACTAAGACGGGATTTTGCAAAATTTTACCCCTGAGGGGGTAAATCGGGATCTACGCGTACGAAGTCGCGGGCGGCCGCTAGTATAGTATGTGTCTCCTCTATAAAAAAAAACTCCCTATCTCCTCAAATATTTTTCCGGATCTCCTTTTCGTTTCCTTACATTTGTATCACATTCTCCCATCTCCCACTCAAGAGAGCAAGCTCGATTGCGTTATCTTTATTCTACGGTTGACAACTTGATACCAGGGAACCAGACGCAGGTTAGCGTAACATCCCTACATTGTCGACATTCCACCAGCTCGCACTAAGCGTTTCGATGACTCTTTTATAATGCGAACAGCTAGGGACTGGAATTCGCTGCCTGCTGCTGTCTTTTTTGAACACTATAATCCGGGCATTTTCAAGGCGAGAGTGAATAGGCACTTACAGTCGGTGGTTGAGCTATTCCACAGCAAGCAGTAGTCAAGTTTTCCTATGGTTTCTCCACAGCGAGTAAGTAGTAGGTAGGAAATTCCCCAAAAAGATTTCTCCCCATCTGCCCACTTCCCCATTTTTCATTCTCCCACTCACCAGTGTAAGCTCAACGGCGTTGTCCTTCAAGTTTTCCAAGTACTGCACTGCTGGGTCCGTAAACTCGCCCTTGTAGCCGCACTCGAGTGTGACGAGAGAGGCTATCGCTACTTCACAGCGAGTAATATTTTTGTCCATAAAGAAAGGTCCCCAGCTCCCTAAAAAAACTCTTTACCTCCCCACATCCCCTCAAGATTTCTCCCCACCTCCCCATTTTTCACGAGAGATGAGAGATGTGAGACGAGAGAGGCTATCGTTACTCCACATCGAATAGTAACAATTTCCCCAAAAAGGATTCTCCCCAGCTCCCTAAAAAAACTCCCTACCCCCACTTCCTACATAATTTCTCCCCACCTCCCTATTTTCCACTCACCAAGGTAAAGTTCAATGAAGTCTTTCTCGGTGGTTGAGCTATTCCACAAGTTTTCCTATCGCTACTCCACAGCGAGTAAGTAGTAGGTAGAAATTTCCCCAAAAATATTTCACCCCATCTCCCCACTTCCCCACATGATTTCTCCCCATTTCCCACTAAAAATCAAAATCATCAAAATCAAAAATATTTATTCAGTTTAGACCACAAGTGGTACTTATGAACCGTAGTAAGTACTCACCAGTGTAAGCTCAACGGCGTTGTCCTTCAAGTTTTCCAAGTACTGCACTGCTGGGTCCGTGAACTCGCCTTTGTAGCCACACTCGAGTGTGACGAGAGAGGCTATCGCTATTCCATATCTAGTAATATTTTTGTCGATAAAGAATGGTCCCCAGCTCCCTAAAAAAACTCCCTACCTCCCCACATCCCCACAAGATTTCTCCCCACCTTCCCATTTTTCACGAGATGGGAGAGATGTGACGAGAGAGGCTATCGCTAGTCGCTACTCGACATCGAATAGTAACAATTTCCCCATAAAGGATTCTCCCCAGCTCCCTAAAAATCTCCCTACCTCCCCACCTCCCCATTTTCCACTCAACAAGGTAAGTTCAATGAAGTCTTTTTCGGTGGTTGAGCTATTCCACAGCAAGCAGTAATCAAGTTTTCCTATCGCTACTCCACAGCGAATAAGTAGTAGCCTAGTAGGTAAGAATTTCCCCAAAAAGATTTATCCCCATCTCCCCACTTCCCCACATGATTTCTCCCCATTTTCCACTCACCAGAGTAAGCTCAACGGCATTGTCCTTCAAGTTTTCCAAGTACTGCACTGCTGGGTCCGTGAATTCGCCTTTGTAGCCGCACTCGAGTGTGACGAGAGAGGCTATCGCCATTCCATATCGAGTAGTAAATAAATTTTTCCATAAAGAATGGTCCCAAATTCCCTAAAAAAACTCCCTACTTCCCCACATCCTCTCAAGATTTCTCCCCATCTCCCAATTTTCCACTCAACAAGGTAAGTTCAATGACGTCTTTCTCGGTGGTTGAGCTATTCCACAGCAAGCAGTATTCAAGTTTTCCTATCGCTACTCCACAGCGAGTAAGTAGTAGATAGCAATTTCCCAAAAATAATAAATATTTCACCCCATCTCCCCACTTCCACACATGATTTCTCCCCATTTTCAACTCACCAGTGTAAGCTCAACGGCGTTGTCCTTCAAGTTTTCCAAGTACTGCACCGCTGGGTCCGTGAATTCGCCTTTGTAACCGCACTCGAGTGTGACGAGAGAAGCTATCGCCGGTTGAGCAGAAAGGTCCAGGTTCGGTGGGCAGGGATACAACTTTTCTAGGCTTGTGACTCCGGTGTTGCCTGTTGTAGAAAACATTGGTTAATGAATCTATATTTATATAAGCGAAAGGTCACTGATTGACTGACGTAATCACGAAATCTCAGAAACTAGTCCTTTTAGAACATAGGGTGCTCACTAAGAACGGATTTTACAAAACCCCATAAGAGGGATCTACGCGTACGAAGTCGCGGGCGGCCGCTAGGTAAAATATAAAACTCATATAAAACTTCTAAAGCCCAAGTAGGTTTTAAAAAAACAGTTTTACACGTCCCAGTATTAACCCTACCACTGCTTTGGGGCCAGTGCGGCGCAAAAAACTCAGTCACTATTTTTTTATGTCCTTTGGTTCACCAGAGACCGAAAAACATAATCAAACAAATGTAATTTTTGACATAGCTGACATATTTTATTGTACTATTATTGAAAAATAATATTACTTTGTCTATTGATTATTCAAACTCGCTTGTTTCTTGATGTAGCAAAACATGTGCACTTATTCTAGTTGTAACAACTGTATACCATGTTTTATGCAAATAAACAATTATTATATTCTATTATATCAAGCCTGTTTATCTCCGCGAGTTTACATCGAAAACAAAACACGCACGATGGCCCACCTACAGGATACTATTCGACAAGGCCTCACATACGAGCCAACATTGAATCACGCACGCGTATTCTTGTGTATGATGGAAGAAAATAAAGAAAATGGTGTACTAAATACTGTGCAGTATTTAACTGCCTAAATAATAATAAAACATACAATGTACTTTTTTAAGTTGCCTGAAGACACTGAGAGGTAAATAAGTAGATAATATTATTCATGATAATTCATGCTAAATCATGTATTTCCTCCGCCATTTTCCGCAGTTTGGCACCCCACGTCACATCATTTTACCGAAGTCAGCCCTATGGCTTCGGCGCAGTGCCGATCACTGACGTTTGTCAACAAAATGGTGCTTGACTCTTGAGACAGGCTAAATTACACCATATTGTTAATGACATTGAGCATACATTTTTTTAAATACCTTCGCGAAGTAAAACTTCTGTACGTAGTACTTATTATTATTCTGTGCCTGTACCTTAATTTTGAGTTTCCGATATTCCGGCACTGTTGCAAGCGCCATGATCACGGAGTAACTGAGGAAACTTGCGGGTGAGATCTTATGGGCAGATATCGGTCTACCCTCTTGTGCAGTCTTTTATTACGATACTGTAAGTGTTGTGTGTCGAGAACAGTTGCGGGAAATCATACATAATGTAACTCAATAATAAACGTCGCGTTAAGACCCGTGTCTTACTATTTTAGTTAAGATAACCAGTTATTTTTGTATGGAGTTTTGGACAGATTTTTCGTTTGTTACAAAGTAAAATGGTGCAATCCAGCCTTAAAAATTAGCTATACTGAATGCGTTTAACGGTCAGCGGTCTTTAAAGGGATAGGGATTTTATTTTTGTGGGATCCAGTGACTGAGTTTCGTGCGCTGCTTCTTCTCAGCACTGGCCCATTTATTGTCCCAGCAGCAAGCAGTGGTAGGGTTAATACTGGGACGTGTAAGTGCTTTCTAAAAGCCTACTTGCATAAATAAATGAGTTTTATGAGTTTTTTTTTTTATGAGTAATGCAGGATTCCTCAAAACTGGGTTACCATGGGAAACTAACTTACCAAAGTCAATGTACTCCAGTAGATATTTGTTTTTCTGCACATTCTTCCTCTGGCAGAGCGCACGGTAGTGTAGTCCGTCTTCGTACAGCGCGATGACAACTTGGCCCACAATCGGCGGCTCTGTTAGCGGGGTAGCTGGAAGAACAAGGATAATTTAACAATTGGGTACTTGACACCATTCACCAATAATTCTAATGTCCGTTTTCCATTGACCATCAATCCCTAATTTTTAAGTGACCCCTATGAAAACATAAACCATAGGGGTCACTTAAAAAATAGGGATTGATGGTGAAAACGGGAATAAGGCACGTCTTTTTAAAAACATTTCATTCCGGTCTTAATAACTCAATTATTTTGTAACCTATTCAAAAATCAAAAATATTTATTCAATTTAGAACACAAGTGGCACTTATGAACGTCAAAATATAGTAAATAAAAAAAAGTAGCCTTTAAGCGGCACTTTACATGTCTCCTTATTTTTTTCCCCATCTCCCCATTTCTCCACTCACGACTCCGTCCATACATCACAGTGTCTTCTAGCACCGTGTCATATAATCTCTTAAGACTATCTATCACTTCTAACACAATATAGGAGAATTCTTCAGGCATTAGAAGTGAACGTAATTCTCCCCACCTCCCCAAATTCTAATCTCCCCATCTCCGTTCATACAGTATAGTGTCCTGCACCAACATATCACATTATCAGACTATCTATCACTTGCTAACACAATATAGGAGAAGTTTCAGACACTGGACTTGAACGAAATTCTCCCCACCTCCCCACTTCCCCGAATTCCCAACTCCCTACTTCCCCAAACTCCCAACTCCCCACTTCCCCAAATTCCCATCTCCCCACTTTCCCAAATTCCCCAGTTTCCCAAATTCCCCACATTCCCAACTCCCCATTTCCCCACATTTCCAACTCCCCATTTCCCCACATTCCCAACTCCCCACTTCCCCAAATTCCCAACTCCCCCAAATTCCAAACTCCCCAACCCCAACTCCCCACTCACCACTCCGTCCATACAGCACAGTGTCCTGCAGCACCGTATCGTACAGCTTCTGAGACGCCATGTCAACCGGCCGGACGAAGGCGCGCTCCAAAGACATGGCGTCCACCAAGAACACCGTGGAGTTGTTAGTCAAGTCCGGTCGAGGCACTTCTGGGACTACGATCGGCGGTGGAGCTGTAGAAAAGGACAATAATAGTTTAAATAATTAACTTTTAAAAAAAATAAAACCGACTTCAAATGCGTGAACACAAAAAAAAACTAAAAATTAAAAATATTGCGTATAAAAAAGTTCATCCCCAATTTTCCACCCTTGGGGGTGAAATATTTTCTTCAAATTCGCATGAAACCACCCTTTTGATAATACCTATTCAACAAAAAAATAATCGTTCAAATTGATTTATAATCGGCGGAGATATTGCGTATAAAAAAGTTCATCCCCAATTTTCCACCCTTGGGGGTTGTTTTTTCTATTATTAAATTTAAATGGGACCACCCTTGAGGTATTACCTATACGCCGAAAAAAGATTTGTTCAAATCGGTTCGTAATTGGCGGAGTTATCGCGTAACAAACATAGAAAAAAAAAAAAAAACATACGGGTCGAATTGAAAACCTCCTCCTTTTTTGAAGTCGGTTGAAAACTAAAAACACGCTTTTAATTACTGCACTAAAAGGCCAAAAATAATCTAGCACTAAAGTACTCGAAACAACTTGGAGTGCAAGTGCGGTTTTGTTCCCCAGTCGATGAAGCACATAATGTTGTGCCCTGCATGCCCAAACAACTGCACGCAGGAAGATTTAATTAATGCTACTGACAACGCCACTCTTGTAGCGGAGTTTTGGGCTGACACTGTATAAAGTCCGGTCGCCGAGCAGCTAGAATTTCGTCCAATGACCCCAAGCTACCCATCATTATCGCTCGCGCCTAAATTATATTGCTGTCGCGCTCGCACACTCACTGCGGCAGCCCGTCGCACAGTCGCGACAGCAATATAATTACTCGCAAGCGATAAGGATGAGTAGCTTGGGGTCATTGGACGAAATTCTATGCTCGGCGACCGGACTTTAGAAGACTTTGACTTACTAGCAGCAGACGGGCTGGCAGAAGCCACCTGGGGCTTCACCTCTTCGATCTCGGGCACAAAGCGGGTGATTTCGCCCTCGCCCGCCGAAGCGCCGGTGTCGACGTTCATTATAAAGATGACTGATGAACGGTATCACCATCAATCCCTCATTTTAAGTTACCCCTATGGTAACACATAACAGGAATTTTGTTATCATAGGGGTCGCTTAAAAATTAGGGATTGATGGTGAAAACGGGCATGAGTTTCTTCCGCCACTTCTTCTCAGCACCAGCCTATACTTGGGACGTGTATAAGCGCCCTGGAAAGGGCCTATGTACTGAATAAAAACGACTTTGGCTTACCTGGAAGTCTTTAAATAGACTTCGGAGTCCGAAGTTCGTACGCAGGTCAGCCATAGTAAGGACAATCTGTTCAGGTGGTTCTTAGATGGCTCAAACTTGGAATACAAATGCGGTTTTGTTTCCCAGTCGACGAAGCACATGATGTCGTGCAGATTTAATTAATGCTGCTGACAACGCTACTCTTGTAGCAGAGTTTTGAGCTGACACTGTATAGGTTTGTCGACACGACTAGAAGACTTTGACTTTGACTTACTTGCAGCGGACGGGCTGGGTGAAGCCGCCTGTGGCTTCGGCTTCGGCTCTTCGATCTCGGGCACAAAGCGGGTGATTTGTCCCTCGCCCGCCGAAGCGCCGGTATCAACGTTCCTTAGCGACACCTTGAAACCGCCCGGGATCGCCGATTGATACGAATATACATATAAGCGCCCTGGACTTTGTCTTACCTGGAAGTCTTTAAATAGACTTCGGACGCAGGTCGGCCGTAGTAAGGACAATCTGTTTAGGTGGATGGGGATTTATGGAGTGCGGTTTTGTTCCCCAGTCGACGAAGCACATGATGTCGTGTCCTGCGTACCCAAACAACTCTTGTAGCGTCAACGCCACTTTTGTAGCGTCAACGCCACTCTTGTAACGGAGTTTTGGGCTGACGCTGTATAAAGTCCGGTCGCCGAGCAGCTAGAATTTCGTCCAATGACCCCAAGCTACCCATCCTTATCGCTCGCGCGTAAACATATTGCTATCGCGACTCTGCGACGGGCGGTCGCAGTGAATGCGCGAGCGCGACAGCAATATAGTTACGCGCGAGCGATAAGGATGGGTAGCTTGGGGTCATTGGACGAAATTCTATGTGCTCGGCGACCGGACTAGTTTTGTTGTCGACACGACAAGAAGAAGACTAACCGCCTGTGTGGTCTAGTGGTAAGACCACCTGCTTCAGACGCAGAGGTCCCGGGTTCGATTCCCAGTGGGGGCAGATTTTTCTGTTCGGTTTGGTTGGTGGTAGGGCTTGTCGAAGTCCGCCTGGCTAGCTATCACCATCTTACCTAAGTCTGTCGTCATAACAAGAATGTTAACAGCATTGTTGTGTTCCGGCAATTAGAAGTAAGATAGCCAGTTCCTCCGTGGTTGAGGATTCCGGGTGAAGCTCGCTTCCACCTTCGGCCTGATCGTCACTTACCATCGAGTTACGTGCGAGTGTTAAGGATGGGTAGCTTGGGGTCATTGGACGAAATTCTATGTACTTGGCGACCGGACTTAAGAAGACTTTGACTTACTTGCAGCAGACGGGCTGGCAGAAGCCACCTGGGGCTTCACCTCTTCGATCTCGGGCACAAAGCGGGTAATTTCTCCCTCGCCCGCCGAAGCGCCGGTATCAACGTTCATTATAAAGGTAACTGATGCCCGTACTCACAAACATTATGAAGTCTCACAGTGCGCGTGGACGCACAGAGTGACACAAGAACAGAGCTCTATTCAGTTTGCTGCTTCACTTAAGTAAGCATCATTTGTGAATTTTGGGCTGACACTGTGTAGGTTTGTTGTCGACACGACTAAAGTCCGGTCGCCGAGCAGCTAGAATTTCGTCCAATGACCCCAAGCTACCCATCATTATCGCTTGCGTGTAATTATATTGCTGTCGCGCTCGCACACTCACTGCGGGCGCCCGTCACAGTCGCGACAGCAATATAATTACTCGCGAGCGATAAGGATGAGTAGCTTGGGGTCATTGGACGAAATTCTATCTGCTCGGCGACCGGACTTTAGAAGACTGACTTACTTGCAGCAGATGGGCTGGCAGAAGCCACCTGGGGCTTCACCTCTTCGATCTCGGGCACAAACCGGGAGATTTCTCCCTCGCCCGCCGAAGCGCCGGTATCAACGTTCCTTAGCGACACCTTGAAACCGCCCGGGATCGCCGATTGATACGAATATACATATAAGCGCCCTGGACTTTGTCTTACCTGGAAGTCTTTAAATAGACTTCGGACGCAGGTCGGCCGTAGTAAGGACAATCTGTTTAGGTGGGTGGGGATTCTTGGAATGCGGTTTTATTCCCCAGTCGACGAAGCACATGATGTCGTGTGTGTCTGCGTGCCCAAACAACTCTTGTAGCGTCAACGCCACTTTTGTAGCGTCAACGCCACTCTTGTAACGGAGTTTTGGGCTGACGCTGTATAAAGTCCGGTCGCCGAGCAGCTAGAATTTCGTCCAATGACCCCAAGCTACCCATCCTTATCGCTCGCGCGTAAATATATTGCTATCGCGACTCTGCGACGGGTGGTCGCAGTGAATGCGCGACCGCGACAGCAATATAATTACGCGAGAGGGTAATTATGGATGATAAGGATGGGTAACTTGGGGTCATTGGACGAAATTCTATCTGCTCGGCGACCGGACTTTAGAAGACTGACTTACTTGCAGCAGACGGGCTGGGAGAAGCCACCTGTGGCTTCACCTCTTCGATCTCGGGCACAAAGCGGGTGATTTCTCCCTCGCCCGCCGAAGCGCCGGTGTCGACGTTCCTTAGCGACACCTTGAAACCGCCCGGGATGGACGATCGATACGAATATACGTATAAGCGCCCTGGACTTTGTCTTACCTGGAAGTCTTTAAATAGACTTCGGACGCAGGTCGGCCGTAGTAAGGACAATTTGTTTAGGTGGGTGGGGATTCTTGGAATGCGGTTTTATTCCCCAGTCGACGAAGCACATGATGTCGTGTCCTGCGTGCCCAAACTACTCTTGTAGCGTCAACGCCACTCTTGTAGCGGAGTTTTGGGCTGACGCTGTATAAAGTCCGGTCGCCGAGCAGCTAGAATTTCGTCCAATGACCCCAAGCTACCCATCCCTATCGCTCGCGCGTAAATATATTGCTATCACGACTCTGCGACGGGCGGTCGCAGTGAATGCGCGAGCGCGACAGCAATATAGTTACGCGCGAGCGAAAAGGGTGGGTAGCTTGGGGGTCATTGGACGAAATTCTATCTGCTCGGCGACCGGACTTTAGAAGACTGACTTACTTGCAGCAGACGGGCTGGGAGAAGCCACCTGTGGCTTCACCTCTTCGATCTCGGGCACAAAGCGGGTGATTTCTCCCTCACCCGCCGAAGCGCCGGTATCAACGTTCCTTAGCGACACCTTGAAACCGCCCGGGATGGACGATACGAGCGTTCCGTTGTAGTTTTGGCCGGCCTGTAACGAAGACAGATCTTTACTGCACCATACACAATCCTACTAATATTATAAATGCGAATGTCTGGATGGATGTTTGTTACTCTTTCACGCAAAAATACTGAACGGATTTTAATGAAAATTTACAGTATTATTCTTTACTAGCTTTCCGCCCGCGGCTTCGCCCGCGTGGAATTTTGTCTGTCACACAAAAACTTTATCGCGCGCGTCCCTGTTTCAAAAACCGGGATAAAAACTATCCTATGTTCTTTCCCGGGACTCAAACTATCTCTATGCCAAATTTCATCAAAATCGGTTGCGAGGTTTAAGCGGGAAAGCGTAACAGACAGACAGACAGACAGACAGACAGACAGACAGAGTTACTTTCGCATTTATAATATTAGTTGGGATAACCCAGAATAACATACAGGGTGGAAACGATAAGTGATCTCACTCGATTATTTCTAAACTATACAAGATATCGAAAAACTGGTTAACCTGAAAGTGCTTCACAAGCTCTTTCAAACGGTACCAATAATAGGTTACATAACACATAACATTGAAAAAGAATCACCACTTGACTGTGGGGCTAATAAGTTAAACCCGTGGTTGGCTTTTGCTCATGACATTCGTCAGGATATGCAGTTGTTTCAGAGCAAGATTATTGAGACCATGGAGGGCTGGTTTACCAAGTACGAGGAAAAGTTTTCGAAATTTTGTAGTGACCTTGATGATGTCAAAAAATCTATGCAGCACATGAGTGATCAATACGACATACTACATAAAAAATCCGAAGAAGCACTGCAACGTGTTAACGCCTTAGAAGGGAAAATAAAACCTCAAGATCTTCGTATTTCACAATTGGAATCAAAAATTGACCAAATGGAGCAACACAGTCGTATGTGCAATGTTGAGATCAGCAACATGCCTGAAAAGCGAGGCGAGAACCTGATGACAGTATTGGAGAAAATTGGCACGCTTTTGAAAAATCCAATATCGGCACAAGATATAGTGGCTGTACATCGTGTCCCCCGAGCAGACCCTAGGGGTTCAAGAACAAAAAATATAATTGTGAAGTTTACAAACAGAGTGCTGCGTGACAACTTTATAGCCGCCGCACGACTAGCAAAAGGCATTAAAACTGATCAAATAAATGTAAATGGACCAGTACAAAACATCTACATAAATGAACATCTGACGCTGAAAAATAAGGAATTATTTCGTGAGGCACGAGAAGCGGGGAAAAGGTGTGGTTACAGGTTTATGTGGATTAAACATGGAAATATACTCGTCCGTGCGAACGACACATCGCCGGTTGTCGCTATTCGGAACAGGGATGATCTGTCCAGGATTAAGCCACAGCATAATGGCTAGTTTCTTCATTTTGCTGCTCGTTGGTGTTGTAATTCAGTGTCTAGTACTCAAGGAACAAACCTACCTATATAATATTATCGCGTTGTGCTGCGCTGTCTGTGTCCTGCATTGCTCTGTGCAAACTTGTTTACGATCTTGTGAATCTATAGTGTTTTGTGCCTGCTCAAATTGTACTCGTATTGCATCGAATTTGCAGGCCTGGCATGACATGTTTATTATGTATTATTGCTTTCACGGCTATGATTGTGTACCAAAATCTACCTATACTTATTATCAATTGGCAGTGTTTGAGGGTGTATCTTGTATGATAATCAGCAATTGTAGTTGTTACCTATACGGCAATCACCGGTTAAATATTCGGCTGAGATCGTTATTGGATGGTAATAGAATACGTGTAATACTTTTAATTGCCCCAATTAAAAAGGTAAGTTATATTAATCCTTATTATGGCTTAAAATTGATAGTGATATTCAGTGAATCTGTTGTCGTTTGCTCCACGGACAGTCATGATTTATTTTTTAGCGACCGACATTTTGCATTTTTCTTAATATTTCGACTATTGGAAATGAATAATAATTATTACTTTAAGGTGAACACTGTACTTTTTTCTTATCTTAATATAGTAAATTATATACATTTTTTCTATTGTTCTAAACATGGATAAAATATCTATATATTATCAGAACTGTAGGGGACTGAGAACGAAATTAAATACTTTATATGCTAATATACTGTCCGAATGTTATGACATAATAATTTTAACTGAAACCTGGTTGGTGCCTCAAATAAGTGACGGTGAATTCATTGACCCCCGGTACTGTGTATTCCGCTGTGATCGCGACCGCCTGGCTAGTGGAAAGTTGGACGGGGGCGGGGTTTTGATTGCGATAAGACGTGAACTCCAAGCGTCTCGGTGTTTATTCAATGTGCTGCAGCGGTCAGCATTAGTAACAGACGATGTACACATATCTGCACTCATTGACTATGTTACGGTAACAGTTGCATCGAGTAAGACCGGTATGAACCATTTAATATGTGGTTTTTACATACCTCCCAACCAGCCTCTTGCCGCTTATCAATCATTTTTTGATATACTTCAGGATGTTATTTTATGCAATCAAGTTGACACATTTTGCATTGCGGGCGACTTAAACCTGCCCCACTTGAATTGGACTATTGTTACAGACGTTCGATACTTAAAACCATCGCTATGCAGTCTTAATACTCCGACTGAAAAATATTTTGTTAACTTTTTAGCTGTCGTAGGGGGTTATCAGTATAATAATTTGCCAAATAATAAGGGTCGTTACCTTGACTTATTTATTACTAATAGTGATGGGTGTCTGCTGGATCCTCCCGCCACCCCTTTACTCCCTATAGATGAATCACACCCTCCATTTCATGCTGCTCTTACCTTCAAGTTGCCTTACAAGCCAATGCCTCGATCCTCTCAACCAAGGTTTTGTTTCATAGAAGGCGATTATATATCAATAAATAATGTTATTAATGACACTGATTGGGAACTACTTTTGACAAATCTGCCTATAGAAAATGCAGTTACCTTATTCTATGAGAAAATATATGAAATAATAAAAAATAATGTTCCTCAGCGTCTATCTAAGCCCAAAGAGTTTCCGGTATGGTTTTCACGACCCCTTATTCATGTATTTAGGAATAAGGAAAGAGCATGGGTTAAATGGAAAAAGTATGGCAACAGGAGTGATTATGTGGAATTTAGCGATTATCGGTGTAGGTTCAAGGTGATGTCTAAAGAATGTTACTCTAAATACATAAGTGGCGTGGAAGAGAGCCTACGTAATGATGTCAAGACATTTTGGAGATTCGTAAATAGTCGTAAGTCCAAATCAGGATTACCGAGCACCATGTTATATAGCGACGTACAATCGGACGACCCGGAGGGCATATGCAATCTATTCTCCCGTTTCTTTAGCTCAGTGTATGAGGAATCCTCGTTAGGTCGTTTTGATATTGACAACTTACCTACTGGTAGCAATGCCAATTGTGATATTTTATCTGAGATCAGTATTTCGTTGTCGGATATAGAGAGCGAACTCAAGCGACTGGATGTTACCAAAGGAGCCGGACCCGACGGCTTACCTCCCCTGTTCCTTAAATTAACTGCTAAAACCATCTGTAAACCACTATTTGTATTGTATAACCTGACTCTTCTTGAGGGTATAATTCCACTTGCCTGGAAGACTGCTAATATTACACCAGTTTTTAAAAGTGGTAGTAAGCGAGATGTTTCTAATTACCGACCTATCTCCTTATTGTCTGTTCTGTCTAAGGTCCTTGAACGCCTAGTACATAACATGGTGTACCCGATTGTGCATCGTTTAATAATTCCCGAACAACACGGATTTGTAAAGAAGAGATCAACTATTAGTAATTTACTTATTTATACAAACTTTCTTTTTGAACGCATGGACGCATGTGGACAAGTAGATGCAGTCTACACTGATTTCTGCAAGGCCTTTGACAAGGTAGATCATTTGCTGCTACTACATAAGCTTGCTTTTAATGGAATCAGGGGAAATTTACTACGTTGGTTTGCTTCATATGTCATGAATAGGACCCAAAGGGTCGTTGTAAATGGTTTCGCTTCAAACTCAATAATGGTGACTTCCGGCGTTCCTCAGGGCTCGATTCTTGGACCATTGCTCTTTGTGTTGTTTGTTAATGACATTGGTAACTGTTTCTTAAACTCAAATTTTCTTTTATACGCAGATGACCTAAAGGTCTATCATAGTATAGTTAATATTGATGACTGTAATAAATTGCAAGAGGACCTTAACCGGCTTTCTAAATATTGTATTGAAAACAAGCTTTGTCTTAGTCTTAACAAGTGTAAGAGCATCACTTTCACAAAAAAGGCCAATGTTGTTAAATGTCAGTATAGATTGTGTGGTGCACCTTTGGAACATGTCTCGGTGATGAAAGACTTGGGTATTGTTTTTGATTCTAAGTTGCACTTCGAAGATCATATTGAATACATTACCAACAAAGCATTTCAAATATACGGATTTGTAATAAGGACAGGTGTCTGTTTTAAACGTCCTCAGTCCTATCTACTCTTGTTCAAATCTCTCATTAGATCTCAATTGGAATATGCCACAATTATATGGAACCCATTTTACGCCAAGTACAGTGACCGCTTAGAGCTCGTTCAGCGAAAGTTTTTACGTGTCGTTGAATACAAATGTTTCCACAGAAAACTGTCATATAATAATCTTATTAGTAAGTACTCACTTCAGTCGCTATTTAAGAGGAGATTGCTCTTGGATCAAATGATATTATACAATATTTGCCACCATAAATTTGATTGTACTGACATTATCAATCAAATTCAATACAGAGTACCGAGCCGTATAGGCCGTTCTTGTAGTACATTAAACTTTCGTCTGTTTGAACCTAAATTCGCAAGAACACACGCCGGAGAGCGGGCTCCTTTGAGGAGAATTATGAAATCATACAATCAATACTTTTTTGATCTGGATTTATTTGCTTTATCGCCTAGTAAATTTAAGAGTAATGTTATATTATTGTTGGATACAATTATTTAAATCCTTAAATCTTTGTCGTATTAAGTCCTTTAACTTGTTGCATTTCCCTTGTCTGCCATTTTCGTTTTCTGTTGTGTGATCGGTGCTTGCCGTATGGCCTTGACTGTGGGTATAATATGTAATGTATAACTGCACTAAGCCAACTTAATAATAAATAATAATAATAATAATAAATAAATAACTTTATTAACACACATTACAAAAAAACAATACAACAGATTTTAAAAGAAAAAGACGAATGCATGTTAATAGGGCGCCCGCTCAGTTTTAGTTGGGACACCTTATAGGATGTCCCGACACTGATTTTCAGCGGGAAGCCCTATTAGCTACTGCGCATCCCTACCGGCGAGCCTGCTGGTGTAAAAGGAAAATAATGTTAATATAGATTTAAATTTAAAACTAAAACAGCACAGAAGGGATACGCAGCAACTATTAGTCGCGGGGTACGTGGACACGAACATAAACCAATACTAATAATAATATAACACAGACACAATTCGATAATTATCAGGAAGAAATTATTTAAAACATTTAACATAAAATTTACAATAAAAAGTTATTTCCATTACATACTTACAAACACGGACAATACAATAAAATTGTACCAATCCTATGTCTTCTCCACTTCACGCGAGGCAACTCAAGGAACAAAGATAGTGAGGTGAAAAAAACAAAGAGAAGAGAAAAAAAAAAAAAAAAAAAAATGAACGAAAAAGAACTGACATGTCAAACGTGACAGTGTGTCGTTCAAATAACGATTCGACGAAATAAAAATAAAAATAAAAATTAACCTACCACCGACAGAGTGAAAAATCACTTTCTTTGGCTACCACGGATTTAATTGTGAATTGTGATTGCTACCTTCCAAGCGGTAAATGGAAAAAATCAAGATGGTCCACGTAGTAATGATGTGGCAAGCATGTGTCCTGAGGATTACACCCAATGTATTACTTTCCTCTATGGGATTGACGTTCTCACACTAATAACGATAACAACCCTTTAATGCGTGGCTGGGAACTATATACGACTGCGTCAATCAAAGATTATAATATTATATTTGGATTGCGCACTAACTATAACAAGATGAGGCCGCCAGTGACGCTCAACGACCGTTCGCGCAGGAATTAATGGTATGTGAAGTTCATCAGTTATTCCACCGTTTAGTATCTATGCCAATAAATTCTCGTGCAAATAAACCGAACGGAGAAAGAAATTGGTTTGAAAATACTTCCAGCGCGCGACCGGGGTGATGGCGGCCCATCTAATCGGCCACAGAGACACCCACCCAACGCGAGTGCGATCCTCACTGGTGCCGGGACGACGCAGACAGGCCAGCTGCTGCCAATACACGCGACGCGCATGCACTCAAGGTAAGTGAAACACGTTCACTATCCGCCTTCTGCAGAATTAACATGATTCTTTTTAGTGCAAGTCTAAAAGTGTTTTTAAATTGCAGGGCGCGCAACGGCGGTGGCAGGTCGTTCCAGCACCGCGAGGCCGCATACCTGAAGGATCCACGGAATGCCATGGTGCGATGTTTCGGAGTTGCAAATATGCGGGTGCAAGATCTTTTTTGATATCTGCTATGACTCTGAGCCCATTCCAGCTTATTAAGCAGGTAACTAGGTCTCATTTTAGTAATGACTCCGAACAACATTACTGCAAGGTGTAGCTTTCTACGTGCCTCCATTTTGAGCATGTTAGCGGCATTGAGAAAAGGGGTTATATGAGATCGGGGGGGAACCATGAAGCAAAAACGGGCACATGCATTTTGCACCCTCTGTATAAGGCGAGCAGATCTGGACAGCAGGCATGACCCATACACTGTGTCGCAGTAGTTTAGTCTACTTAAGACCAGCGATTCACACAATGTTACTCTAATTCTTTCACTGAGGTATGGTCTCAGCCTGTAAAGAAGCTTTAGTCGGTAAAAGCAATTACGGGCGCACTCAGCAACATGATTTTCGAACCTCAATTGACTGTCAAAGGTTAATCCAAGGTTTTTTGCTCTATCAACCAACTCCAACGGCTCACCATTTATCATTACTCTGCTACTACCATTAACATTAATTTGGATTTTTAACTTCTCAATATTTTTAGTGGTTCCAATTAACATTAATTTAGATTTTTGGGGATTGAGAACAAGGCAATTTGAGTTACACCAATCAGATATCATATTTAGCTCTTCATTGGCCTTAGCTACAGCATTAACGTAGTCATATGGTGCAAAAGACAGATATAACTGTAAGTCATCCGCATATAAGTGGTAATGGCAGGTAGCAATACAATTTGTTATATCAGCACTGTACAATATGTATAAAATTGGTCCTAGTATTGATCCCTGTGGGACACCACGACGCAGGGGCTCCAACCGTGACCTCAATATAGTGCCATCTTTTTTTTTTAGTTCTACTATTTGAGATCTCCCCGTTAGGTAACTATGGAACCACTTAGTTGTACTATTATCCAGGCCGTAGTAGCTTAACTTAGACAATAGGAGCGGTATATTTATTGAATCAAACGCTCTGGAGAAGTCAAGTAGCATCAACATAGAGACTTGTCCCTTGTCCTGAGCCGTGAGAAGATTGTCGATCACATCAGCCAGAGCAGTCGCCGTACCATGTCCCCCTCGGAAGCCAGATTGATAGTTGGGAAGGATGTCATTATTTTCAAGATACTTTGTCAGTTGATCGCAAACTATTTTTTCCAGAATCTTTGAGAGACACGGCAGAATGCTGATGGGCCGGAGGTCCCGAACCGTGGTAGGGTGACTGATTTTAGGCAGAGGTTTGACGACTGCCACCTTCCAGCACTCAGGAAACACGCTCCCTTGAATAGACATGTTCACCATATCTGTAATAGACTCAAGAGAGTAAGGAAGCGTCATCAACACCATGTCCAATGTAATACCATCGATACCCTGAGCATGTGATTTCAGTGACTTAATAGTTTTTAACACAACATCACTGTCCACAGAACGTAACGAGAAACCGGCAGAGGCATTAAATCTATGATGCTCATAGTAAGTTAGTTGGGAGATGTTAACCCCATTCTCGCCCGGCACATCTAGAAAGTGTGAATTTATTGTGTTTGGGTCAGTGAAAGTCTGTGAGAGGTCAGCTGTGTCCTTTTTACTTGTTAAAACTGAATTCTTTAAGTTTTTCCACAGTGTCCCTGAGTCTGATATTTTACTATTGATGTGTTGTGTAAAGTAGCAAGACTTTTCCCTATGAATAGCCTTTATCACCAGGTTTTTCATCCGTCCATAAGCATCCCTGAGGGCTGCGGTCCCGATCCTTTTATATTTTCTGTGATAGTTGTCCCTGATGCGCATCATATCCCTAATCGTGTCCGTCAGCCATGGATGGGGAGGGTGTTTAAATTTGCGTGTTTTTAAGGGTGCATGAAGGTCCATGAGGCCTGTGACACAACCGGTGAAGGCAACGACAAGACTGTTTACAGTATCACAACGTTTTAGGCTGTGCCAATCTATAGCGCAGAGATCTCGATCAAGTAGTTCCTGGACCACATCACCAAGCGGCCTGTAGGTGACCCAGAGTGGGGTCGGCCTTTCTGTCTTAATCCTAAGCTCCGCCACCAGCATGGCATGACCACCCAAATCAGGCGAGTGCTTCACCGTGACGCGCAGGGCCTTTACATCGGTACATATGAGGTCGATCAGGGTACTACTGTGGTCCGTGAAGTGCGTAGGTTCCGTAACTAATTGCTTGAGATTAAGACCATGTATATATTGCTTCAAGGCTCCACATCTGCCGCCACCATCATCATCCAGAAGGTTGATGTTAAAGTCACCAGTCAGGACTAGTCCTCCATACCCAGTGAAAGAGGCAACAGACTCGGCGACGGCGTCCAGAAATATGTCAATATCCTGCCAGGGCGGCCTATAAGCAGTGCCAATAACGATGGCCTGCCCGTTCACGCGCACAGAGATCCACATCTGCTCGACCGATCCCACAGTGATAGGGTGAGGACATACTCTTACATTTAGACTCTTGCGAACATAAAAACCGACTCCGCCCCCCCGACCCCTCCTCACATGGGCCGGTCTGGGAGTATGTTTCAAGCGGTAGCCCGCCAGCTTAGGAGCTCGCTCCTCCTCCCCCGGTCTCAACCAAGTCTCATTTATGGCCATAACATCTGGGCTCAAATCCTCCATAGCCGCTAGGAATTCATCATGCCTTGTGCACAGTGACCCAGCATTGAACAGTCCCACCATTAAGTTTTTCAACCCAAGGCCTGTAAAGGTTGTGGAATAATCAAACACCAATAGGTCAATGTAACTGTAGCAATCCCAAAACCAATGCCTCCACTGTACTTATATAGTGACTTACCATAAGTAATAAAAATGTGATTTGTAATAAAATAAAAATTAAATTGATACAACCAATGATTTTTTCCTTTAAATGTTATCCCCATATTAACAGTATTAAATAAAGTGCAAATCGATATAATAAAGCCATAATATAGCAACTTCGTAAGATTCAATAAAACAATTAATGTTGCGTGAATGACCACATTGACATTGTGTACTGTACAGAATATTTGACAAATATGCATAAAATATATGAGCCCTAATTTCACCTTCCAGAAATCTAAAAGTCATAAACCAGGAGCTCCAAATACTCTGGCGAAATCATCAAGGGATCGAAGATGGAAGACCTGTCTTAAATAATTGGTAATACGGTTGTTTCCTAACTTTTGTCTTATAACTTGTCAATTTTAACCTACCAAACTTAGCATGGAATTTATTGTCAGAAACTTAAAATCAGTTAAATAATTACTTCAAACGTGTGCGACCTTAGTAGCTGTTCTATTTATTATTTTCGTGGATAACGGTGCTGGTTGTGCATTTATTTAAGATATATCTGTAAGACTTTTTGTAAAACCGTTTGTACAATTGTTTGTTGTCCCTAATAAAATAAAATAAAAAATAAAATAAAAATAAAAAACACTGGCCTACAGCCATTTTGGTGCCGGGGATTTAAGACCTGATTTTAAGTATGTCTTGCATGGCGATATCAAAAATGTAATCAGTTTTTCTCTATCAGCTCTAGTTCCCGAGATAACTAAAAAACAATTTTCACAATAAATATGTATTTTTATTAGCATTAAACATCAAGAAATTGTCTATTGAGTGATTTTTTCGAATGAAACTTACTTGGGCAATTTCGCATGATTCTCCAACAGTAGTCGGTCATAATATGAGCGTCCCATCTTCCTTGGTAACTATTTTCCATTGTTTTTATGTCTTGGTGAAAACGTTTTCCTAGTTTTTCGCTTAGTTCTCCTAAATTTTGTTGGAATTGATCTAGTTTACTGTTAAAATAGTGTAATTTTATACCTATATAACAGCCTAAATCTTTGAATTGAACCAGCACATCCTATACTAATTCTACATAGTTGTCCCAGGAAATTTTGTACAACTGCTACAAAAGATTTCCACGCAAACCATTCCGCATCGTTCATAAAAATCTTAAATTTAGTGGAGTCTTTTATTAATACAGTTATTTGAAGTCCATCAAATATACCTGCTTTTAGTTTTTCAGTACTTAAACTTGGAAATTTCTGTTAAATTAACTGGAAATATTGGCCATTTTCTCCATATCATAGGCACTCCAAGCTTCAAAAACTTACGTGTGCATTTCTAGTATCTTCGCAGATGTTCAACGCACATTATACATACAATTTTAGACACCTACACCTTACCTTTGTATTGAATTTCAATACCGAAGTAAGCAAAATACAAAAAAATCGCCATATTTTTAATAGTTTCACGCTGATATTTCAGTAGTATTCACCACAAACTTATCAAAATTAATCAGGATCGTTAACACAACATCTAGACGTACTATCCATAGCTAAATAGTAACATAAAGTTTATCGATGTTATTGTAATAATGACTATTTGCGAACAAGACGGAAAAAAAACTAAAATGAGGGTAGTCGACAAACTAGAGCTGATGAGTTGAAATGAAGTATGTCAATATATTGTAGATTACCCATATTATCGATCGTATATACAAAAAGAGCTGCACCAAAAAAAAAATTTTTTTTTTGCAGGCCTGTGTAATAAACTGGAACTATCCGAAAATTCAATGTTTCCAGCTTCTATACAACATTATAGGTAGATAGTTATAAAACCTATCTAATTATAGATGACCCACGCTGAACTGTCCCACCAAACTCAATGACAGGGGGGGCGCTACCATCGTTTAACTATATGGTTTCCAACATGGCAAAAATCTGAACCAGCGATCCGGTATTGACGGTGGCGCCCCACTGTCAATGTCATCGACAGGACAGTCCAGTATTTTGGAACTATAGCTCCACAATGATCACTAGTTATCTAGTGTCAAAATATTGATCTATTTTCCAATCTTTATGCGACTAACGATGGATAACTTGACAACAATCAGCAACCAAAAACATAAAGCTACATTCGACATCAGAATTTCTTATTAAAACAATATGAAAAATGTATCCAATACTGGTTATAATATCTCATAATTATAATGAAGCGTAATTATCTTGATAATTCCGAACCCTGGTTTGAAATGAAACCAATTCTCAAGGTTAGAAAATCTTAATCGCTATGCATTTACTATAAATTAATGAAGTTTCTCCATTGTGAGTAAAAAGCAACTTACCTCTATACCAGGTCCTTTCAGCAAGCAGGTGAACTCTGGAATCTGCTCATATTTAGCGGGCAGCGGCTTCAGCTGACACTTGTCTGTGATTGGAACCATCTGGAAAATGATAAAATAGGTTATAGGGGACCAGTCTTTAAATAGACTGCGGACGCAGGTTGGCCGTAGTAAGGACAATCTGGTCAGGTGGGGATTCTTGGATGGCTTAAAAATGGAGTGCAGGTGCGGTTTTGTTCCCCAGTCGATGAAGCACCTGATGTCATGCCCTGAGTGCCCGAGCAACTGCACTCAGGAGGATTTGATGAGTGCTGCTGACAACGCCACTCTTGTGGCGGAGTTTTGGGCTGACACTGTGTAGGTTTGTTGTCGACACGAAAAGAAGAAAAAGAAGGGGACCAGAAATAAAATAAAATAGGTTGGTTATAGCACAGATAATATAATACTAGTACAGATGCATCATCCCATACTCGAAATGTGGCCGACCTAAGTCTTGAAACTGCTCGGGCCCGTTTGGTTTCCTAGTGGTGATAACAGATCGCGCTAGTGTGCCGCAGCGGACTTGACCGTCCCGCGGTTTGCGACCCGCTAATGCTTTCTATTCTAGCAACTTGAGCGGAGTATTTATTTGGCGTGCTATGTCAAAAGATGGCGCTAAAGCCAATAAGTTTACTGCTTTGTTTATGAAGACATGTAACTAAGCAAAAAACAGATTAGAGACACTATTGAAAATTTCGGCACAGTATAATAATGTCCAAGTAGCACAATGATCACAGCTTCACAGCCGACGCTCAATATCCAGCACCGTGGGTTCGTATCCCGCTACAAATTATCATCATAAAACTCTAATTTGTTTTATTTTATTAGGTATATAAAACAGGACAATATCGAAACATGCAGTAATAAAGGTAGATATCAATAAAAAACTTATTTTTTCCATAAAAATATTCAGAAATAATTATTATGTAAAAAAAACATAACCCTCCTTCTGGAGCAGTCAAGTAAATATCAAATGAACTGTTCGTAAAAAATACAAAATCTAGTTTTAGTTTTTCGTACTCGTATCGTAGTTTATTCAAAAATATGCCTACATTTTAATCGACTTGCACAAACAGGTTTAAGATTTAGGATTATCTGTGATTTAGGTTTAGGTTTTTTGTTGCATTCGTTTGCGCGTCACTCGCGAAAATAATAGCACCTACCTATTTATTTACGAGTAATAATACCGTGCTGGCACAAAATATACCTAGGTGGCAAAATATTATTTACTTATTTAATTATTATTTTACTGATGTTTTATTCCTTCTCTCTCTCTATTTATCGTCGCCGAACACGTAGAATTTCGTCCAATTACACCATGCTACCCATCCTTATCACTCGCGCGTAATTGTATTGCTGTCGCGCTCGCTCACTCACTGTGGACGGCCCGTCCCCGTCGTACGGGCTCGGCGGCGACCGGACTATAGCATCATTTTCGATTCACTTACACGTGCTGCGTGAATGGCTGGCATGCATACCTACTAAGTATATTGACGTTACTGGGATCGGGAGTAGCCCCAATGGATGGGTACCTGCCTACCAAGCTTGTTTTCATTTAGCGCGCGACACTGGTCTTTTTAACCCTTCATTTGGCAGTGATGCTTTTAAGCAACAACCACTTTGAATATTTCTACAGCACCAAATAATAAGTTTTGTGCAAATCATTCGATTTTGTTACGAAGCTTAGTTTAGCAAAACACTAGTAAATCGGTCGTCGACTGAGTTTTGAGTGATTTCATATCAATATTTCTGTCAGACGCCAAGATGACGCGCAATGAGAATAACAAAGACGGAAGTTTTATGATTTTGTACTATTTTATCATCTCTAATTGTTTTTGTTTTGTCTAAATTTTATTCATAATAAATCAAACTAATCATATAAAGCAATATTTGGCGTAGAAACTGTGTTTTCTAATACATGACATGCTTCCGAACCTCGATGTTGCCTAGAAGCATCAGTGCCAAACATCTAACAAAATAGATTTAGCTTTTTGTTAATACAAAAGAGTGTCAATACACAATAAATCAATCATGTATTACATGAATAATGATATAGAGATGGTATAGTAATTACTTTTGATGCAATTATGGACCCTGTCGGGCACAGCATTTTAGGAGAGAGGAAGAATATGCTGTCTGTCTCTGTGTTGTCTGTCTTCACACTTATACCGCTGAACTGATTTAAATGATAAACACATTTTTCTTGCGTTAAAGTCAACAACTATAGCAGATAACGGTAACATACCAGTTTCAGAAGCTAAAGAGAAAATAAAAAGCCAACTTTGGCTCGGCATATTGATCGTGAAGTATGATGACATACGTCATCTATCAAATGTTGGAGAAAAAGGTCATTGTCGACTTTGCGAAAATGGCCAAAAAAAAGTTTAATGCATAAAATGTGAAATACGATTGATTTTTTTAAGATTTTCATATAAAAAAAATAATTCTATAATATATCTCAATGTTTTATTTAAGTACCCCTATTTGGCAATGTGGTAAATAAGCAACAATCGTTTTTCGCGAAAATACCAACCAAATATTTTTTTTACTATTTTTCTTAACTTTATTTGATAGTAACAATTAGGTCTAAATAGATTTTATTAAAAAAATAAAACAATTTGTGTCTTGCCAAATGAAGGGTTAAATAAGTAGGTAGATAAGATTAATAATTCATAAATTAATCGTGTGCGTTACATCAGCGACATGGTGACGCTGGTCGGGATGTGCTTAAGTGGAGGGGTTGGTGCTTTGTATCCTGTAAATGTGTCGAGAGTCTACCATTTGTACCCGGTAAGGTTGCGGAGTACTTAATTGGTGAAAATGGGATTCCGCTGCGGTGATGCTTGAAAACGTTACTGCAGCAGCGACATGATTATTGCCTATTAGCCTTGGCCAGATTTAAGGTGTTTCAATAGGTGGCTTGTATTTGTGCCTTTCCATGGTCAAGCAGCGACGTTTGAGCCCCCCGTGGTTTTGAAAGGTTGCGGGTGCCGCTGCGGTAACGTTTTGGGGATTTCCATTTCTTCGAACGACTTTATTTATTTATTTACTTATTTAAGGCTCACAAAACAAGTTACAGTCATATTTGGGCACAGATAATAATCCATAGATTAATCTAAACCGCAACTCTTAACTCTTACTTAACATGATGTCGTGTGCACAGAATGAATTGAAAATTATGAAGAGGGTAAATAGTGTTTGTTTAACTCATTTTATGCTTCGTATTTAATGTTATTAAGTGTTATTAAAGTTTACAAAGGACTCCGACGATGACACTTGAATGAAACATGATGGACAGATGCGATTTTTTGTTGATAGGTGGCATGTGATTGGTGCCAATGGGTGCCATAGTAATTATTCCAAAAAAAATAACGCATGGCATATGAATTAGATGGGTTACTGTGAAAATCGAAAATACCTTCTAGCTCTTAAACCGGATAAAAAGGGCGCTCTGTGATTGCTGTGTCAGATGTCACAAAATTTTGAATACCTATGCCTAATTTTCGATGAAATAAATCATTTTACAACTGAAAATGGCTTACTTATTTCGAGCCTCAAATAAGGCAATATTAAGAAGATAACTGCTTTTTATGGTAATCAATCTGCAGTGCTTTTATATTCAAATAAATGCATACTGAATTTTTACTTTCTACGCCTTGTAATTAACCGATTACAACTGTCTACAGTATTTTTGCGCACGGGTTATGCATAGTTTATTTTAAGAAAGAAATAAAGAAAGAAAAAATATTTTTTCATTGCTTTAATAGGTAGAAATAAGAATAACAATAAAAAAAATCTGAATTTGCTTTTATGTGTAAAAATATTAAAAATTATAGAAATGAATGTAAATGATGGACAGATTTTTGCAGTCAAAAGTGGTTTTGATTTCTTGCAACAAAAAATGTTTTTTTTAAATCGGTTTTTGTTTGACAAAGAAATCGGTAAACATTCATAAAAAAATTGATCAGACAAAATTAAATATAGAATATTATCCCTTTCTATTGAAGACGCTAAATAACCTTATTAACTGAAGTATAAGTTGGTCCTTAATTTCACACTAAAACTTTTCTTCGTAAGTACCTACCTTAACGTTAAACATGGTAAGGCTTACGATTAGGCTTTTTATAATATGTCTTCGCTATTGACAAATTAACATTGGAAACTTTTTTGGCTTAGGAATAAACTAAAGTTTTCCTGTACCTATCTATACTTATAATAAATCTGTAGAGAGGTCAATTCTGTACATGAAATATATTTTCAAAATAACTATCATAGTGGGGGACAACGGAACTTTTTTGGTTTCGATGTCCACCACTGAGGGACAGAGCAACACATTTCTTCTCAGTGTCCACCAGCCTGGCCCAACGGGAAGATTTCAGTAGCGCTGTCCCCCACTGGTGGACATTGCAACTATTTTTCTCGATGTCCACCAGTGGTGGACAAATAGTGGGGGACATCGGGAATAAACGCGCGTCTCGGCGTGGCCAGCTAGTAGGTATGGAGCGTGCGAGTGAGACAGCAAAGCTCTCACTTTGTTTATGTTTTGGCCGAATTTAATAATTAACAATAGAATTAAACAGGGGATTAACAATGGGTTCACTTTAATAGGTACTAGGTAAAGATTTTTTTATTTGCTATACATATCTTAAAATAAATTAAATGAGTAAAAAAAACATTAACTGCACCTCTGCACCGCACCTACCTACTAACAGCTCTCTGCGTGGCTGAAACGTTGACTGGCGGATAATGCTCTTAACATTATGAACAAAAGGTGGACCTTAAACATTATTATGGGCAATACAGTTTATAACCGACTACACCAGAAAAAGGGTTATGTTTTTCCAGTGTATGTAGGTCTTTAGATTAAGATTCGTCTTAATTATTATTGTGAGTGACACTGGGTAGGTTATCATAATTGGAAGGAAAACAATCGAACCTTTTATAGCCACGATAGCCGAACGGTGAAGGAGTCGGAGTGGCCGACTCGAGATCCGGGGAACGCGGGTTCGAATCCCACCGCCGCTCGACTATTGTGGTGAGCCCACTTGTAACACAAGCTCATTTAGTTTAACACGAGGGGCTAATGGGACTATTAGTAATATTTGGAATACAAATTGCTAATAATCTTAAAAAAAAATCAATATTGTCGATTTTAGGCGCCACAATGTTAGACAAATTATAGCCGAACTTTTGTAATGCTAATTTGTGTTTCTTTCATTTTTATTTGAATGTAGATGTTTTTTTTTTGCATTTTACAAGAAATATGACAATTAATAAAAATAATAATTTGTTGCAAAACCAAACCTATTTTAGTATTTTTATAAGTGACGAAATAAAACAGCAGCGATGAGCGCCATCTATTACATCATTTGTAACTAAATGCTACTTCTACAGCGCTGCAAAAACGATTGTTTAAGACTTCAGTTTTTACTAAAGATAAAATTTTATTATATGAAGAAATATTGTTTATTTGAATCATTCACTGTGTTTAAATGAACAAATTAATGTGTAAAACATTTTTTCATTATAGTTTACTGAGCATTAGTGACTTTTTACAAACGTCTTCAGAAATTCGATACTTATGTCGCCATCTAGTGAGATTGATTGGGAATGATTCAAGATTTATAGGCATCGGGTTCCCGTGGTTATAGGGAGTGCAGGTTCGGTTTTGTTCTCCAGTCGATGAAGCACATGATGTCGTGTGAGTGCCCGAGCAAATACACGCAGGAGTTTGCACTATACTATGTTAAAATAGTCTTAAAACAGTAGATATTTTGACCAAAAACATACTGCAATTTGACAATTGACGAACAATTTGGATTTGGATTGAATATAGAAAATCAGCATAAATTACCTATGTGCCTAAAATGAGTTTACATTACAGTTCGCTAGCGATTGCGTAATAAAATTACAGACTGCATTTGACAGGTTGTACAACGCCCCTAGCGGCTGCTTTCAAGAACTAAAATCGTCATAATATATTTTTTGCGCACTTGCTAACGATTTTTTTAATCTAAACTCACATAGTAAAGTTACTGATGATGGGTCACTTCGACATACCTTGCCAGCATCAATCAGCATCATTTTTGTAGGGCTCAAGACGCGCGCTCTGTACCAGGCGTCGTCGCTCGGGTTCAAATACGCTACGAGATCGCCGGGGCTGGGTCTGCGAACAAAAAAGTTGCATTAGAAATGGATTGTTATTGTAATTAAAAGAAGAACGGTCATCTGTGACCCAGGCCCGACAGAAACGAGACATACCTCAGTTTTTTTGTCATGTCTTAATTAGTTAAATTATATATTTTTTATATTCGAAATCTATGTATAACACCAAAATATTACCCTTTGTTTTTGTTCAGGCGTTATACAAAAACTAATACAAAATGCCTATTTATCACATTGGTACATGTATGTAATTAAATGTCTAATACAGCTGCTATGAAATGTATCTAGGTGACCTGGAGATACAGCCAGATTATACAGGGTGGAAACAAGAAGTTACAAAATCCAAAAATTCAATGTTACCAGCTTCCATAATCTGTAACCTATTATTGGTACCATTTGAAAGAGCTCGTGAAGCACTTTCAGAATCAGTAACTAGTTTTTCGATATCTTGTATAGTTTATTAATAATCGAGTAAGATGACTTATCGTTCCATATGTATAACCACCCTGTACAATTCAGCTGTATCTCCAGATCACCTAGATACAATCCATAGCAGCAGTAATAGACATTTAGGTACATACATTTACCAATTTTGGTGATAAATAGGCATTTTGTATTAGTTTTTGTATAACGCCTGAACAAAAACAAAGGGTAATATTTTGGTGTTATACATAGATTTCGAATATAAAAAATATAGGTATATTTTAACTAATTAAGACACGACAAAAAAACTGAGATAGGTCTCGTTTCTGTCGGGACTGGGTTTTTTTTGTATGGGGCGTGACCGTTCTTCTTTCTTAGCAATGGTTCGCGATTGAAAAATCCGCCAGATGGCAATACGTAGACGGGAGGTCCAAATGCTGCACATGCAAATAGGACCTCCCGTCTACGTATTGCCATCTGGCGGAATTTTCAATCGCGAACACCCTCATTAGAGCCGCTTCTCGAACTAAATTTTAAATAGTCAACTTGAAAAAATCTAACTGCCTAAGGCAAGAATCGAATATATCGTTATGACGTTTTTGAAACACCTGGCGAACCGTAGTTCTGGTAGCAAAGCATGAGATTTCGAGTATTGTTAAGAGCCCACAAGGGCATGTCACCCGTTGTCTTAATTGAGTGTCTGAACGCTACATGACGCTACCGGACGGGACGTTATATGACGCGACTGGACGCTACATGACGATACGAAAAGCGACATAAATTGACGGAACACTACATAACGCGACGGAACGCTACATGACGCGACAGAACGCTAAATAACGCGACGAAACGCTACATGACGCTCCCAGACGGGCGCTATATGACGCGACTGGACGCTACATGACGAGACAACGCTGCAAAACGCTCAATGACGCGACGGAACGCTCTTATAACGCGACGGAACACGACAGAACGCTATATGACGCGACAGAATGCTACATGAGGAGACGGAACGCGACAAATAGGTACTTTGACACCTGTGACTCAAGTAGTCATTTTATGTCGCGTCCCGTCGCGTCATTTCGCGTTATACAGCGTTCCGTCGCGTCATGTAGCGTTCCGTCACATTATGTAGAGATGTTACTGTAAAAGCTCGAACTACGGTTAATCTTAAGATTTAAGTGTTAAGTCTTAGGATTTACCGACATGAGTTGGTAAATGTAAGTATTTCTGAAAATATGACGATTTTTTTCGAGCTTTTACCATTCGAATTCAGTATATGCTAGGTTTTACCTCTGTCAGCTGGTAGATGTTGGTTTTAATAATAATAATATAATAATAATAATAAATTTTATTTCCAGAAAAATGCACTTTAGTTACATAGGCTTACAAAGTAGTTATACTAATAGGAATTCAGGTGACTTACTGGTAGTCCCCAAACTAGGTAGTCCTGTCTTTTGGGGACTTGAGTTTGGTACAAAAGTGTTTGATATATAACAAAAATTCAAGACCGCTATAGAATACCAGGTATTGCAAGTGATTTCAAAAATTTTCTTGTTCAAATTACACAGAAAAATAAACATAATATATAATATAACATAATATAGTGTAGTTTAGTTTAGGGGCTGATCAAATAAGTTGCGTGTGTGTGTGTGTGTGTGTGTGTGTGTGTGTGTGTGTGTGTGTGTGTGTGTGTGTGTGTGTGTGTGTGTGTGTGTGTGTGTGTGAGTGTGTGTGTGTAAGTGTGCGTGCGCGCGCTCGTTTGTGTGTGTATGAGTTAGTATACTGACGATAACAATGATTCAGCATCGAAGTAGCTAATTGAGAGTAGCCATTTTGTAACTATTCCCTTGACTTCACGCGGAGGACATGTTTTGATGTCACATCTTGCCATAACCCTGTTGTAAATGAAGGGATACAAGAAATTGATCTGCCTTCTACCTATTGATGAGGAAATTTTGGGTACGTCTATTTTGAAGGTTCTCTTCTTTAAATAATTTGCATACATTTCGCTGTTTACTACTCTTTTGTGTGTAGCCTGCACAGCCCTAAGTATAAAGAGTTTTCGTACACTTAGAACTTGGGCCTCCCTATACAAAAGCTCAGTTGAGAAACGCCGCGGTCGACCGAGCATTGTTTTGAGCACCGCGCGTTGGGCTCGTTCGACCAACATCAGGCTGGTCTTGCCTGAACCTCCCCATGCCGGCAGGCAGTAATCTATTACCGATTGGCAAAGCCCGAGGTAGACCAGTCGGAGAATCCGGCGTTCGGCCGCACCCCGAAGTAATCGCATTGTGTTAATTATTTTCCTGACACGACCCGACAGAGCGGCGATGTGTTGATGAAACGTGAGTTTGTGATCGATTACCACGCCCAGGTACTTCACGGAATCAGTACGACTTATGCATTCACAGTTACAGGGCTGGACGTCAACGGTTGCTCCCACACCGCCGCACAGGTTTTTGTGGATCTTAATGTTAGGAATTACTGTTGGTTTAGATGAAGCCGTTTTGTGGAAGGTTATGAAATTAGTTTTTGCAGTATTCAATGTTAGGAGTTTAGGAATAAAACAATGAGTAATTCTTAAAATGGGGAATTATAAAACGATCGACTAAAAAATAACTTAGCGACTGATGATGGCATTCTGTTTTAATAACTTGAGCGGTATGAATTTGAGTAAGCGAAAAATTAACTAACGACGAATATTGATTAATAATCAAATGCAGAACGAGCTTACAAAGAGTGGGTTATGTTTAATCCATTTTAGATATTAAAATTCTATCCGTGCGATTACATTACTAAGTGAGCGACTAGAAATACAAAGAGGGCAACTTCAATATTAAGATAGATTCGATTTTTTCCAATTGAAGTAATTTCTGATGATGATGATGATTAGATGCCCTGAGAACGTTATGACATGTTTTGTTTTTCAACATTCACCGTGCCATTAATGTAAATCCTAAGATTTACCAACGAAATGGTGGTAAGAGTTCGAATCGCAAACCTTTTGGGACATTTACCTTTAGGAATTGGTAGATCTTAGGTTTTACTGGAATATCTTAGGATTTACTGCAATTCGAGCTTTTACAGTAACAGAGACATGTAGCGTTCCGTTTCCGTCACGTCTTGTCGCGCTCGTCGTTCACCTAGGACAAAAGCTTAGTTACTCTATGTTACTGGTAGAGGGTACTCACGGGCCGGCAAGCTCGCCATCCGCTTGTATGGCGCACAACTTTTCGTACTCTCGCTCGAAGCTCTCACTCATGCACAGGCAGAGGCACAGCAAACCCGAAGGGACGGATGACTCGGGCATTAGTACTGGTGTTAACCCGATTTTAAGCAGGTCAATGATGCAGCTGTGGGAAAAAAAATCTATTATTTTTAGGTTCATAATAATTTTGTTCACATAATTTGCGTTTCAGCCCATAATGACAACTTCTCAAAATGACAACCGGGTCGCAAAATGTCCACAACTTCTCTTAATGTCTATTTCTCACAATGACAAATTCGCATTTGGTCAACTTCGCATAATGTCAACTACTTGTTGGTATTTTATTTTCATTATTTCTAGAGTTCTAGTTCTTCTAGACTCTAGAGTTGTCATTATGCGAAGTTGACAAAATGCGAATTTGTCATTGTGAGAAATAAACAATATGAGAAGTTGTCTTTATGCGAAGTTGACATTTTAAGAAGTTGTCATTTTGAGAAGTTGTCATTATGAGCTGAAACGAATTTTCGTTTGGTGGTGGTGGACCGACTACATCGTAAAGGTAGCAGGAAGGCGCTGGACGCAGGCCGCTACCAACCGGGCAACATGGAAAGCATTGGGGGAGGCCTATGTTCAGCAGTGGACGTCCTATGGCTGAGATGATGATGATAAATAATTTTGTTGATAATGAAGATGTTCCAACGAAAAATTTTTCTAATGGCAAAAGCATCAAAATTATCTGCGCATTTTTCCATCATCCACGAGTTTTGAAAATTTTAAGCCCAGGTTAGTCCAAGGAACGAGTGAAGCATCTTTTGGGTAAGCTGATTAATACGATATATGGTGGGGCGATCTTTCCCAAAATACACTTGTCTTGTGCCTTGGACTATCTGATAATGACAATAAATAAATTTTAAAAAATTATACCTTAAACTTTTTCTCCCACTTATGGCGAGTGAAGGAGCAGCGGGAAAAAAGGGTTTTTTATTTTTCCTGATTTAAGTCTCAAAATCACGTCATTTCTTTTTTCTACCGATAGGGTCATATTATCTGGCAACACTATCTTAACCTGGGGGAAATCAAACCTAAACTTCGAACTCCTCCTATGTTCTTCTGATTAATTTCGTTGCGGGTCCAATGACAGTTTAACTTTCCCCCGGGACAAACTTGACCTTCACTAGTTGGGTTATTGGCGGTCAAGCTGTAGATCCTGGCTACACAGGACTTGCAGCGGTGAGAACGAGAGGTGGGAATAGTCCCGTACCTAAACTTGATGATGACATAACAAAAGAATGCGAACTCACTTCTTCGGCACTACTTTTTTTGGAGTGGCGCACTCCAGATTGCCTGGTGGCTTGTACCCGTTCACTTTCGGCTTCGGCGGTTCGGCCTCCTTCGGCGCGGGTTTCGGCTGTTCGGCCGGCGGCGTGGACGTAGGAACGGCGACGGGCGTTGCTTGGGCGGGCTTATCTGAAAGTAGATTATTTGGAATAGTTTCAGTGATTTTTTTTGAACCCTTAAACATAGCTCAGAATTTCTTACCACCCATTCCAAAATTGTTTCCATTTGATTGAGTGGGACGCACGGGAATTTATCCTACCATTAAGTCCAGTGTGACGAACGGGAATAAAAATTAAATAGAAGGGTTCGTCCCACTGGTGGGACAAAGCTTAGTGGGACGAACGGGAATAATCCGAATAGTGTGGCAGATTTTTTAAATCCTTTCCTTCCTTTTCCGAGGAAAGGAAAGTCAGGAAGGAAGTTTACGTCTAGCGGTGTCTGCCACTGACAAAAAAAATTATGATGATAATCTACTTACTCTTATTATCCCAGTTGTCGTGGCCATTTTGATTTTCATGTCGCAGCGGCGGCCTTTGACCTTGGTTGGCATTTCCTTGTCTGTTTCCATACTGCCTATTATTAGATCCCTGAGTCCTGTCTCCCTGCCTATTGCCCTGGAATCTATCTCCCTGCCCTGTCCTATCGCCTTGCGATCTGTCCCTCGGTGCCCTGTCGCCTGGAAAGAAAGAAAACATTTTGGTTCCAACATAAACAAATAACACACAGTTTGAATAAGTAAAAGGGAATTTGAATTAGTGATGTGCCGAGTCAGCTATTTTTGGTATTCGTTAAAAAAAGAATCGAGTTAGGACTCGAGTTGGAAGACTCGGTCAAGTATTCGAGTACAGGCACGAGTATTCGAATATTTCAGTGGACTCGAGTACATTTTGAAGCGAGTCAGTCTGACTCGGCACATCTCTAATTTGAATAAATTAAAATTAGAACCAAAAATGGCCACCGCTCAGCATGTGTCATGCGCTGAGGTAGTAATTACATTAAATTAACACAAATGAGAATTACACGTTCACGGATCTCCACATTTCCAATTCGATCTCGTAAAGAAACACCGAGCATAACCCTCTCCATAGCACGCTGTGCAACTTTGAGCTTCAGTATAAGGCCTATAGTGAGTGCACAAAGTGAACCGACATCATAAAGGTAGCAGGAAGGGGCTAGACGCAGGCCGCCACCAACCGGGCAACATGGAAAGCATTGGGGGACGCCTATGTTCAGCAGTGGACGTCCTATGGCTGAGATGATGATGATGATGAGTCAACACACATAAAAATACAAACCTAGCGATCGATCTCTAGGTGCCCTGTCGCCTTGGGTTCTGGGGACGCCTATGTTCAGCAGTGGACGTCCTATGGCTGAGATGATGATGATGATGAGTCAACACACATAAAAATACAAACCTAGCGATCGATCTCTAGGTGCCCTGTCGCCTTGGGTTCTGGGGACGCCTATGTTCAGCAGTGGACGTCCCTATGGCTGAGATGATGATGAAATAACACACAAAAAAATACAAACCTTGCGATCGATCTCTCGGTGCCCTGTCGCCTTGGGATCTATCTCTTTGTGCCCTGTCTCCGGGTCTATTAAAGTTCCTCTGACCCTGATTGAAGCTACGGCCTTGTCTGTTGTTGTTCTGCATTGGCGTGTTCTTTTGTTGTGTATTCTGTAATAAATAAAGACAAATATTTAGATTATTTATTTATTTTCATTGCAGTTAATATGAGAAATTATAGGGACAAATCCGGACGTGGAGCGTGGGACCTCCACCCACAAGGTGGACCGACAACCTCATAAAGGTAGCAGGAAGGCGCTGGGTGCAGGCCGCTACCAACCGGGCGATTTGGAAATCATTGGCCGTTGTTTAGCAGTTATATGAACATTATAGCTATTGGAATATACATTTTTTAATGCAATATTGTTGCATTACAGTATTGTTGTGTTCCGGCAGTTAGAGGTAAGATAGCCAGTTCCTCTGTGGTTGAGGATTCCGAGTGAAGTTCGCTTCCATCTTTGGCTTGATCATCATTTTCAATCAGGTGAGATGCAGGCCAAGAGCTTCCTCGTTGTGGATAAAAAATTATCAATTTTCTACTTGATGGCGTTGTGTAAAATGTTCAAGGATATAATATAGTAGATAGCGGGGAGTCTTATGTATTACTACTCTAAGCCTAGGCGCAGACCACCAACTTTTAGTTGGCCGATAGTTGGGTCGGGCTGGTAATCAGTATGGAGATGTATGAGAGTGCGCACATTACACCGATTTGGTATCGGCCGATTTTTCATTAAAAATTAAAATTAAAAGCGGTCCCAACTATCGGCCAACTAAAAGTTGGTCTGCGCCTAGGCTAAGCTTGTTTTTCAAATATTTCAGAGTAGTATAATTAAATTAATTAATACCTTATGTCCTCTGTCAGAGCCAGAATCGTCATATCGCTGCGAGTCACGTTTCGGCGAGTGCGGACGACGCAGTGGCGCAGTGGGCGGTGTACTGAAAAAAACGACATAATATCAGAAAACCACAGATCACAGAAACTAAAGGGAGATGTGACAAGGGGGCGTGGCCGGTGTCGCAGCAATATGCCCAAAAACAGAACACATTGCTCGCGACAGCAATGATGACAGCAGCGACATCATAATGTAAAAAGTTCACATTGCTTGCGTAGTACTAAAGATTATTCGAACGTTGAGTACTGATACCACAATGTATAATGAGCACATATTTTGATTACTTTGTGTGTGTGCATTTCTAATGCTACCTTTGTCCAGCAGTGGACGTAATCTGGCAGAAACGTCAAGAAATTGTGACACCCAAAGTAGCCAAAAAGATCGCAACACGTCTTTGTTACAATTGGAATAAGGTTGTGTTGTCAACTTTTTGGCCAATTAGGGTGTCACAGGCTATTTGACGCTCACTCTGTACTAAAATATATCGACAAGCTCGTGTTTTAAAGCAAAAACAAATAGCACATACATTTCTATATCCTCTGCTACGTTCGGCTCTGTCTCAGGTTTCGCAGACAACCTGTGGTAAACAAGAACAAATTACATACAAAAGCAATTACACATAAAATATACACTGCAAACATTAGGTACACATACATAAATTATATATTTGAGGCAATGAGGGCTATCGTTTTAGCGCTCACCAGTTAGCGCCACTGTAGAGTAAGGTCCTGTCACTTGCTAGTAGCGAAGACAGTGGCGCCAACTTGTGAGCGCGAAAGTGGTAGGAAGACTCGCATTTGCACTCATCAAGATGGCGTCACTGTAGAGTAAGGTCCTGTCAATCGCCAGGGGTGCCAACTGTTAAGTATAAAAACGATAGCCCTCATTGAAATCATTGGGGGAGGCCTCTGTTTAGCAGTGTCCTATGAAATGATGATGAAATTAAATATTAAAAAAAGAAACCACTGCGTAAACTGAAAAATTGAAAACTTGAAATTTTCAAAAATGATTTGAGGAGTAATTTTGATATACATATACAGTGCACTCTCATAATATAATTGAGATAAATATAACAAAGCCTCTCAAGCTAAAATCCAACAATCCCTTCAGCGTCTTTCAGATGCATAGTGCAGTCGCGTGGCTGGTACTGCTGCGAGCAGTACGAGTCGGCAGCGACTATGTCTGACGTCACTTTGTAGTCGCGTTGCACTGCTTCTAAGCCAGATACACATACATAGTTACAACATACGTCTAGTTTCCTTCCAGCTTACCTGACGTGGTTGTGGCACACTTTCGTCTCATCTGCGTCGCTGTCTCGCATCGATTGCGTCGTCTCGTTGCTCCTATTTATTGTCAAACCTTTTTTCTTTCTTACCTGGCGAGGTTATGGCACACGGCGCGGTGCCGCTCCGCCCAGTCGAGCCGCTGGCAGCGCGACGAGCAGTACGGCGTGAGTCCGCAGCGCGAGCAGTACGAGTCCGCGGCGACTGTTCTTAAGTCTCCGTGTCGAGTACGAGTAGCCTCCTAAGATATTATTACTCACGTCACGTTGAAATCGCATTACCATCTCTCTTCCGCGTCAGTCTCCTCTCGATTGGGTCGCTCTCTTCTCGATTGCGTCGCTATCTCGCCTCGATTGAGTCGCCATCTCGTCTCTTCCACGTCGCCACCTAGACTGCGCTGAGTAAAGCCTCGTCCCCTTCTTGTTTACTGACCTAGCGAGGTTATGGCACACGGCGCGGTGCCTCTCCGCCCAGTCGAGCCGCTGGCAGCGCGACGAGCAGTACGGCGTGAGTCCGCAGCGCGAGCAGTACGAGTCTAGTCTTACGTCGCGTTACTGTCTCGTCTCGCTTGCGTCGTAGTTTCGTCGCGCCATCCTATTATTAAGCCTGTACCACCTTCTTCTAACTTACCTAGCCAGATTATGGGGCAGGCGTGAGCCCGCAGCGCGAGCAGTACGAATCGGCGGCGATTATGTCTGACGTCGCTTTGTAGTCGCGTCGCACTGTTCCTAAGACTGATACACATAGTTACATACGTGTAGCTTTCTTCCACCTTACTTGACAGGGTTGTGGCACACTTTCGTCTCATCTGCGTCGCTGTCTCGCCACGATTGAGTCGCCATCTCGTCTCTTCCACGTCGCCACCTAGACTGCGCTGAGTAAAGCCTCGTCCCCTTCTTGTTTACTGACCTAGCGAGGTTATGGCACACGGCGCGGTGCCTCTCCGCCCAGTCGAGCCGCTGGCACCGCGACGAGCAGTACGGCGTGAGTCCGCAGCGCGAGCAGTACGAGTCTAGTCTTACGTCACGTTACTGTCTCGTCTCGCTCGCGTCATTCTACTATATAAAAATAAGTCGGGTTTTCCTCCCTGACGCTATAACTCCAGAACGCACGAACCGATTTCCACGGTTTTGCATTCATTGGAAAGGTCTCGGGCTCCGTGAGGTTTATAGCAAAGAAAATTCGGGAAAAGGGGGTAAAACAGGATCCACGCGTACGAAGTCGCGGGCGGCCGCTAGTCCTATTGGCTCAAAATCACCAAGGTTGCGAATTTCAAAATCGGTTTTATGACAAAAAAAATTGCAAGCTATAATGATGACTATTAGTTTATACTGTTGCTTATTTTGTATATTTTTAAACCTTGACAGGGCAGCGCACAGAATTCTTTATTTTTTTTGTAATATTGCTTAGTAGTAAATATCTTGCAGAAAATCATCAATTCGGGAACGTTTTCCTAAGTTTCATAAAACCCGGAAAAACCAAACAAAGCACATAATTTGAGCTTTGTTTAAAACATGGGTATATTATGTATCTATTTTGAATAAGCAATAATGAAATCAATACATTCAAAATTTTCTACAAGCAAAATACGTAAAAAAAATAAAGAAGTGGCTATTTTTCCGCATACAATTTAAGAAATTTCATAATATTTAAAACTCTTTTAATCGAATTAACGTAATATGTACAGAACAAAAGTTCTGTAATGTAATAAATATATACATAATATTGAAATACCTCCATTTATGCGTATTTTATTTAAATATTGTAATGTTCCCGAAAATGATCAACCGTTCCCGGAATGACAAAAATGTTCTGGAAATGATGATATATTGATATAATTAGGTAGAAATAAGGAAATATTTAAATTATTTAAATAACTAAGTTATTTATTTATATTGCCATATTGTTCACAGTTAGGAAAAACTACTCTTACTATTAATACATTCTTATTATAATTCAGTGTTAACATCTTCATAAATCAGTCTAGTTAAACTTCTGTACTCATATTATATTTTTTATAAGTTTTAATCAGTTATTACAATTTCAGTCTTTTGTCCTTAAATCACAGTCTTCTTCACTAAACTTCTGTATATAATACAAAAAATATATAAGAAACGTAAGAAAATTACCAATATATTGTAATTATGTCACGAACAACTAGTTAACTAAAAAAATATTAAAATTACAAACAACATACTATTTGCTCAAAATCAATAGTATATCATTTATCCTTAGGTTACTAAGATTTCTCTATCATCATCTTCGACACATGTCGATGATGATGATGATAGATGATGTCCTTCCTGCCCCAGCGGCCATAAGCTCTCCGAGCTATGTGCCCTGCCCACTGCCACTTGATTTGAGCGATTGTGCGGGCTATGTCAGTCACTCTGGTTCTCCAACGGATCTCCTCATTTCTGATTCGATCACGCAGGGTAACTCCGAGCATAGCACGCTCCATCGCTCTTTGGGTGACCTTGAGCCTTCTTATGAGGCCCATAGTAAGCGACCACGTCTCAGATCCGTATACCATCACTGGCAACACGCATTGGTCGAATACTTTTGACTTGAGGCACTGCGGTATTTCGGACGTGAGAATATCGCAACTCGCATTAATACATTTGAATAACTTGGATTGACCAGTCCCCGAAAGCAGCGCCTGTTCACAGACATGACGAGTGAACCAGCCATCGCTTCACTCGACCATATTAGAGGGAATGTAACGACCCGCCTCACTACGCCACCACCCCAGAGACATTTTAGTGAGAATGACAATTCCAAGTTATCTCTTAAAAAAAGGACAAAAAGGTATCTTCTCAGTAGGAATTTTAACAAGCAAGAATGTTCCAGGATATACGAGATTTGGATAGTTTCTTTGCCATAAGACGTATTTGCTTCAAAATCAATCTGTTTAACTTTTCTAATCTGCTGAATACGAGATATTGTCTCTAAATCTTCATTGTCCGAGGAAGATGAACAGTATACAGATTTATAAATGACTCTATTTTTCTATAATATTCTCTGTCCTTAGCCCGTTTAATTTCTTACTGCTCTTCAGTCATTTTATCCAAAAACTTTCTTTTTCTAGCATTCGCCTTTTCCCTTTTGCGCAAATAAGATGCAATATCCTTTTTAAGCTTTTTTTGAGATTTTTTTTTATTTTTTTCTTTATCAGGAGTTTCCATTTTGCTGTAATTATAAAGAAACAAAATTTTAAAATAAATGTATTAAATATTGTAAATGATTCGCCCTTAGAAATAATAATCATCATTCCGAGAACGCAACAGTCATTTCGGGAACGTGCCATCATGTCCGGGAACGTTACCGAAATGACCGTTCACGAAATGACGATTTCAAATAAGCGCACGCTTTAATCAGACGGCAGTCATCTTAAATGCGATCTGGGTTTGTCAATAGGAAAATATTTGAGATTACTTTGTTATTTCGTGTAGTAAAAAAGAATTTCATCAATAATTAAATGTAATAATTACGTTCACGAAATGACGGATTATTGATGTACGCTCTACGAATAATGAATTGAAAGGTACTTACCATTTAGATTTATTTTATTTGACGATAAATACTCTGACAGCCCGTTTTGTTATTGTTTTCTTCCTCTACTAACGTTAGACACCGAATGGCTGCGTAAACTTAAAATATTTTTTGATCGATTATCGATACGTTCACTGAAATGACTTGTGCGGTATCGGACAAACTATATTAGACATTTTTATAGTTAAAAATAAATAATCTTTTAGTATCCTCCCTAAAACTAAATTTTGTATAAAAAATAGGGAGTATTAAGTAATGACATGTGTAAATTACCTTAAATTTTTATGTAAAATTTTGGACTTGTTGCTGAAGATTGTACATTAGGACGCGTTCCCGAAATGATTATCCATGCATGTATATTGATTTTATTTAAAATTTGCTTTATTAATTAGTTATGTTGTTTGATGTACACACAAAACAAGTTAGTTGAAGTAATTTATTATTATTATTTTCTCAAATAAGTCAAGATTTAAGACATTAAATTGCTAGCAAAGCCAATTCTGCACCTTGGTGATTTTGAGCCTATTATAAAGCCTTCTAACTTACCTAGCTAAGTTATGGCACACGGCGCGGTGCCGCTCCGCCCAGTCGAGCCGCTGGCAGCGCGACGAGCAGTACGGCGTGAGTCCGCAGCGCGAGCAGTACGAGTCTAGTCTTACGTCGCGTTACTGTCTCGTCTCGCTTGCGTCACGCCTACTAGTTCCTGGCTCAGTTCTCACCTGGCGAGGTTATGGCACACGGCGCGGTGCCGCTCCGCCCAGTCGAGCCGCTGGCAGCGCGACGAGCAGTACGGCGTGAGTCCGCAGCGCGAGCAGTACGAGTCCGCGGCGACTGTCTTAAGTCTCCGTATCAAGTACGAGTAGCCTCCTAAGATATTATTACTCACGTCACCTTGAAATCGTATTACCATCTCTCTTCCGCGTCACAGTCTCCTCTCGATTGCGTCGCTGTCTCGCCTCGATTGCGTCGCTGTCTCGCCTCGATTGCGTCGCCGTCTTGTCGCGACTCCCTGTTCTTCCCTAATTTATACTCACCTAGCTAGGTTATGGCACACGGCGCGGTGCCGCTCCGCCCAGTCGAGCCGCTGGCAGCGCGACGAGCAGTACGGCGCGAGTCCGCAGCGCGAGCAGTACGAGTCTAGTCTTACGTCGCGTTACTGTCTCGTCTCTCTCGCGTCATCCTATTATTAAGCCTTCTAACTTACCTAGCTAGGTTATGACACACGGCGCGGTGCCGCTCCGCCCAGTCGAGCCGCTGGCACCGCGACGAGCAGTACGGCGTGAGTCCGCAGCGCGAGCAGTACGAGTCTAGTCTTACGTCGAGTTACTGTCTCGTCTCACTCGCGTCGCATCGCGCCATCCTATTATTAAGCCTGTACCACCTTCTTCTAACTTACCTAGCCAGATTATGGGGCAGGCGTGAGCCCGCAGCGGGAGCAGTACGAATCGGCAGCTACTATGTCTGACGTCGCTTTGTAGCAGCGTCGCTCTGTTACTAAGTCTCTTAGGTACAGTTACACCGTCTATCTCTCTACCAGCGTACCTGACGGGGTTGCGGCACACTTTCGTCTCATCCGCGTCGCTATCTCGCCTCGATTGCGTCGCCGTCTTGTCGCGACTCCCTGTTCTTTCCTACTTTATACTCACCTAGCTAAGTTATGGCACACGGCGCGGTGCCGCTCCGCCCAGTCGAGCCGCTGGCAGCGCGACGAGCAGTACGGCGTGAGTCCGCAGCGCGAGCAGTACGAGTCGGCGGCGACTATGTCTGACGTCGCTTTGTAGTCGCGTCGCACTGTTTCTAAGCCTGATACACATAGTTACATACGTCTAGCTTCCTTCCACCTTACTTGACAGGGTTGTGGCACACTTTTGTCTCATTTGCGTCGCTGTCTCGCCTCGATTGAGTCGCTACCTCGCCACGATTGCGTCGCCATCTCGTCTCTTCCACGTCGCCACCTCGACTGCGCTGAGGTAAAGCCTCGTCCCCTTCTTGTTTACTGACCTGGCTAAGTTATGGCACACGGCGCGGTGCCGCTCCGCCCAGTCCAGCCGCTGGCACCGCGACGAGCAGTACGGCGTGAGGCCGCAGCGCGCGCAGTACGAATCAGCAGCGACTATGTCTGACGTCACTTTGTAGTCGCGTCGCACTGTTCCTAAGCCTGATATACATAGTTACATACGTGTAGCTTCTTCCCAGCTTACTTGAAGGGGTTGTGGCACACTTTCAGCTCATTTGCGTCGCTATCTCGCCTCGATTGAGTCGCTATCTCGCCTCGATTGCGTCGCTGTCTCATCTCTTCCACGTCGCCACCTCGACTGCGCTGAGGTAAAGCCTCGTCCCCTTCTTGTTTTCTTACCTAGCTAAGTTATGGCACACGGCGCGGTGCCGCTCCGCCCAGTCAAGCCGCTGGCAGCGCGACGAGCAGTACGGCGTGAGGCCGCAGCGAGCGCAGTACGAGTCCGCGGCGGCTATGTCTTAAGTCTCCGTGACGAGTAGGCGCGTAGCCTCCTAAAGTTTTACTCACGTCACGTTGAAATCGCATTACCATCTCTCTTCCGCGTCACAGTCTCCTATTGATTGTGTCGCTGTCTCGCCTCGATTGCGTCGCTGTCTCGCCTCGATTGCGTCGCTGTCTCGCCTCGATTGCGTCGCTGTCTCGCCTCGATTGCGTCGCCGTCTCGCCTCGATTGCGTCGCCGTCTTGTCGCGACTCCCTGTTCTTCCCTAATTTATACTCAACTCACCTAGCTAGGTTATGGCACACGGCGCGGTGCCGCTCCGCCCAGTCGAGCCGCTGGCACCGCGACGAGCAGTACGGCGTGAGTCCGCAGCGCGAGCAGTACGAATCGGCGGCGACTATGTCTGACGTCACTTTGTTGTAGTCGCGTCGCACTGTTCCTTAGCCTGATACACATAGTTACACACGTCTAGCTTCTTCCCAGCTTACTTGAAGGGGTTGTGGCACACTTTCATCTCATCTACGTCGCTGTCTCGCCTCAATTACGTAGTCTTGTGACTCCTATCTATTGTCAAACCTTTTTTTTTCTTACCTGGCGAGGTTATGGCACACGGCGCGGTGCCGCTCCGCCCAGTCGAGCCGCTGGCAGCGCGACGAGCAGTACGGCGTGAGTCCGCAGCGCGAGCAGTACGAGTCCGCGGCGGAGCCACACGCGACACACGCGCGCGACGCAACGCGCTGTAGCGCGGGAATTGTTAGCTGTGCAATCGTGTTTGGGGATACAGGTTCGTTTATTTTTTATTTTCGTGTATAGGTTAGTTATTTATTAATTTAAAAATATCACTATTATGTGTAAGTAGGGAGCGCGTAAACTGAGCGCAAACGTCACAATGCAGAGAAAAGGAGTCAAGTAATTGTAGAGAATCCACTACAGTATGGCATCCACTAGCTTTTTGCTCATCTCTAGATGTTTTAACTGTAATTCTGTCTGACTTATAAACATACATTAAGGTTAGTAATAAAAACTTACAGCTCATTTTAAGCGCACCCATAAATATATTTTGTCCTAAAACTATGTTCGATATTTCCATCTCTACACATAATACAAGATTTGTCCTAAGATTTGTCCTAGTGGTGAGTTCACTATTTGAATATATCAATCTGTACTTTGTAGAAGGTAAATATTCTGAATATTATTTTGCACTTGTCACTGTACTGGTGATTAAAAGCTGTATTGGTGATTACCTCTAAAATACTTCTCAGGAATTAAAAAATGAAACAGCAAATTCTTATCACAATTTATTTATTTAAAACATAAACTAAATGCACAGTTGAACAAACCAACATTGTACAGTCAACGTCCAATAGTTCGAGACAAAGTGGCCAAAAAGTTGACAATACAACCTTATTCCAATGTAACAAAGACGTGTTGCGAACTTATTGCCTACTTTGGGAGTCACGAACTATTAGACGCTGACTGTACCTGCGTTATTATAACAAAAACAAATTAAACACTAGCAAATGCACGTTTTACGACATAAAAATACTTACCCTAAAATTATTGTAAAGTTAAGTCTAAAAAGTAATTATTATAATAATAATAATAGTCGTATCCAGGAATGTCATGGTCACAAAAATTGGAGAAATTGGAACTTCAAACCATTATCAAGTAATAATTCCAAGACTATAGGTCTCTATAGGTCTATAGTCTGATCTGTGAGCACGTAGAATTTTGTCCAATGACCCCAAGCTACCCATCCTTATCGCTCGCGCGTAATTATGTTGCTATCGGGCTCGCACTCTCACTGCGGGTGCCAGTCGCACAGTCGCGACAGCAATATAATTACGCGCGAGCGATAAGGATGGGTAGCTAGGGGTCATTGGACAAAATTCTACGTGCTAACAGACCGGGTTTTAGCCTGAGGTATGGGAGCGGCACGGGAGGGGTGACACTGACATAATATGACGTGACACAGCTTATTATTATTCTGTGTAATGCTTCATTGGTGCGTATTTGAAGCACACTGGTTTTGCCAATATCGAGTGTACAAAGAGACACGGTGGACAGTGGAATTTGAAGTTTGCCCGGTGATAATTTAAATAGTGAATAGGCAGGGCAGATATGTACCATCCTAGACTGCATCCCACTTAACATCAGGTGCGATTGTGGTCAAAAACACCTGCCTCGTTATGCATAAAAAAAATTCATTCTTCATTGAGTTTTTTAACACTGACACAGCTTAAAAAAGGAAATCTGAAGTCTCGCTGACGTTTGACGTTACAAAAACAACCTTCCATACCTCAGACACTGAGTTAAATCTACAGTTGAAAACCAATCCCGTATTCAGGACGAAAATAAAAAGGTTTTTTAGAGAATTTGTGTCTTAGAATTATTAGTAAATGATGTCATTACCAAATTACAGTACATAAAATATGTCAATGTTTTAAAATGAGTCTTGACTCAATCAAATGATGTTATTTTATAACATCTAGTCAACACAAAAGCATTTTCATTATATTCCAGTCTATGTGCGTTACATGCTACAAGTAGAAACATAAGTAACTAATCAAATATTTAATGATTATTTCAGAATATTTTATTCTTTCTAATCTATGTACTAACAATTTTAAAATCGATCCCTAGCTTATACATCGAAACTATATTAGAACAGATATTTAATTTTTCTATAATCAGCTATTCAATCAATGATAAAGTACACAATAATTGATTAAAAAATACAACCACCTGATTTAAAATGTACCACAATTTTTAGATCTAAACTATCCTATGTCCTATATAGATCGTTTCATTCGCGAAGACGCGCCCCACCATTCTTCCACGAAAGTTTGAGTGTTATCGGTACACGCTAATTATCCTTTAGTGCACAAGCACACCACAATAATGACGCTCGGATTGTTCGGATCAAACTGCCCTCACCCCGCGCTTCCCTCGGCCAACAATAAATTGGTGGGGCGCGTCTTCGTGGATGAAACGATCTATCTCAAGGCACAAGCTAACCTACTAACTTCAACTTACGACGTACAATCATATAGGGTGTCTAAAAGAAGAATTTAAGTTTCTCCCCGCCAATATTGGGGTTGAAACTCTTGCCCTGTATTACTGACGCGCTCTGCCTGTCTATGACCAGGGTGAATCGACCGTTGCCAGGGTAAGACGAATCGGTATATACCTTCCATAGTTCTGTGTTGAGACCGGGGTTTTTGTCTTCTAGTAGATCGAAGACCATGTTTAAGTCTTCCTTGTTATCAGGTAGTAGACGAGAGGGTATTTTTATTACAACGTTCTTCCGACCCAGCGACCCGGTCGGTGAGGGCATATCGCTGTATGCTGTATTAGGGTCTGTTACTGTCTCCCGACCAGAATAGGTTTCTTTTGTAGGTGTCTCGACAATTTGGGAAGACTCATCGATTTCGTACTTGCATACTTTTATGTCGGCTTCGTTTTGAGAAATCACATCCCATTGGTCGATTTTCAAGTCCGGGTATTTTCTTTTCAGATCAGATTTCAATTCCTCGATGGTCATTTCTTTTTCTTTCTTCTTCCCTTTGGCTTTTACGTTGCTGTTGCTCATTTTCTTCAAATGCATCTTGGTTAGTTCTTCAAGACTCGCTTTGGGTCTCAGTAGAGACTGTAAATGACCGAGTTTGAACTGTACAGCGTTCCCGTCGATGAATTTATTGAAATCGGTCTTCGTTATAACCTGAGCGGAGAGTTTGTCTATCTGTAGTACTACATCCAGTTTGGTCTTTGTACGTACAGTGCTGATTTTCCTCCAGTACTTCGTTCGAAGTCTCGGATTCTGTTTCTGTAGTTGTTCTATCACAACATCTGTGTCTTTATCCGTCTTCACTACCATGCTTATGATTCCCACAGCGCCGCGGAATTCTGTAGACTTCAAATTAATGTGTAGCCTTTCGTTAACCTCAGGAATGGAATTTTCCATCCATTCTCTAGAATTCATGTTCTGGCAGATGATGAAAATCACTCCGTCGAAAAGGTACATATCGTGGAATGTTGGTACGGAGTTGGGAAGCTCGAAAACTCCTTTCTCGTAAGCATCACAGACGATATTCTCGAACGTTCTCTTGATGGAATGGAACAGAACTTCGTCCACGCGCATTTCTGGGTAGTTACTGGGACCAACGTACAGTTTTAAGTCGTCGGCGATCAGATCTGAATAGTGATTGGTCCTGATTCGAGTGAGAGGAGTATTCGTGATCTCTGGGTCGATAGGTGCATACATCATCTTCAGTACTTTATCCCTCAATTGTTTTCCTTCATCATTATCATCAACATTCTCATCTTTATAGGAATCTTCGAAACTTACGTCTCTCTTTTGCCGATCGATAATTCTGAAGCTCAACTTTTCTCCTTCGTAAGTAGGATCAAAATCTGGACTTTTAATCACATCTAGCGATTCGGGGTCGACACCAAACTGTCTTTTTTGCTTCCCAGCTACGTCCGAATAGTATTTCCAACAGTCTGGCTTCAAACCGGGATATTTCGCTTGCAGTTTCAACAAAATTTCCACAGATTCAACATGAGCGTGCTCTTTAGGTAAACGCAGGACTACCCTAGTGTACCTAACTAGATTCTTAATATCCCTAAAAGTTAGCTTTAAGCCGGTGGAGTTGATGAATTTTGGCAGCACTTCAGTCAAGTAATCTTTAGTTTCTAAGCTATCACAAATGTATATCACAGCTCCATTTGACAAGTAAATGTCTTGGAATTTTGGAATGATGAGATTCGCAAATCTTTGCATCTTCATGTCCTTGTGCAAGTATTCTTTGAATAAATGCTTCAAGCGTCTTATATGGGTTCCTTCAAGTTTATTTTGGGGATACCCTTCTAACGTTATGGCAACTTTGAGTTCGTTTTCGACGTGCAAGTAATTCGTTCGTCTATGGTAGGCTATGCCTCTATTACTATCGATATTTAGGTTACTACTTCTACTAATAAGGTTGTCGTTGCTCTCAATTATAGATTCAGTCTTGTCCGACACAGCGACAGCTGACGTAGCCGTTATATTGTTATTGTCATCTTCTGTGATTTCCTCAATCTTCTCTCTCTCATCCTGATCACTATTGTAGTTGTTCGCTTCATCCGACCAAACTATAACTTCATCTTTGTCGCTTATGTACTTAACGTCTTTTAATTTCTTCAATATTTCATTCCGAACGTTGTTTTCGAATTCGTCTTTCACGCCGCGATCTATATTTTCGTCTTCAATGGGGACGGTTTCTACGTCTGAGTCGTTTTCGTATACTTCTTCTACGTGTTGGATGACGATTTCTTCTGCCTTTTCAACTGCATCAGACTTTTGGGTTACTTCCGCTCTGCTGCTATGGTTGTTCCTTGGCGTAGCCTCTTCAGAGCGCAATTCTTCCAAAAGTTTAACCCTGGACGCGACACTGCATATATCTTCAAGATCAGACAGCAAGCACTCGTAGTATATTTCAGTGTAACCAGTGAGTTCGAATTCAGTTTGATTGTAATCGATCACATTTTTGAAGGTGGGCCCTCGAATGATTTCGCCTGAGACTCGATCGATGAGGAACGAAGTACATTCGACGCTATCGACGTTCTTCTGAGAGTAGATTTTCCACTGATCGGTTTTTAGAGTCGGGTTGAAGTATTGTAGGAGTTTGAAAGCGTCTTGAGCGGTCGCTGGCCAACAGGACTGAGGTATTTTCAGCACAGCCAAACAAAGCCTTTTCACCTTAGCTTTGAGTAGGATCAAATTGGTGCACATCCTCTCTTGCAGTCCTGGGGATATCCTCACCATCCAATCTCTAGTGTCCAAGTCCTTGCATATGCAAACTATCGCGCCTCGATTCAGGTAATAGTCTAAAAACACGGGCACCTTCTTCAAAAGATTAGCTTTCAGCTGCATATCTATGACGTCAGTCAGGCAGCGCTGGAAAAGCTGCATTTGTCGTAACCGCATCTTCGATTTGGGGTATCCGGCTAACGCTATAACTACCTTCAAAGAGTCTCCTACGATATCCATATAGTCACAGTTTCGAAGTTGGATGAGTCGATTCGTTTCGTCAGCTTCGTCTTCGCTATCGCTGTAGAAATCGCTGTACTTAAGATCACAAGTGATCTCACTCTTGCCCCTCTTATGAGCTACATCTAACTTCTTACTGGTGACGTCAGATCTTTTACTAACCGTGTCAGTTTTACTCAACTCGGACTTGACATCTGTCGTTTTGCTAGCTACTGATTTCCTACTCAGATCGGTTGTTTTATCAAATCTACTGGAATAGTCGGACTTTTTGCTTATTTCAGTGTATTTGCTGGCTACGGACTTAGCTTGGTTTAGCCTGTCCTTTCGGCTGTCTTCCGAGCAAAGGACGCAAGTGGATGGGGTGGAGCTTCCTTCGGAGCTGGCCTGATCCCAGGATCTCTTGAGCTTGGTTTTGCAGGAGCACACGGTTTCCCGCTCGTTCTGCGAAGAAGGATCTCGGGTCATCGGCTGATGATGATGGAGCCACTTCAGTAGTGAATGGTGATGCCTACGTCCGTTTTGAGCCAGAAGCGAGCATGCGAGCACCAGTCCGAGCGAAATTTAGAATTTTCTTTTTTTTTTTACTCCCGTTAGCTCCTCGTACTAAGCTAAATATGCTTGTGTCACGAGTGAGCTCACCACAATAGTCGAGCGGCGGCGGGGACCGAACCCGCATTCCCCGGATCACGAGTCGGCCAGTCCGACCCCTTCACCGTTCGGCTATCGTGGCTTCAAAGAGTTGGTAGACTTTTTTTCACTTACACACGCGGTCAAAATATTCGCGGCGAACATATGATACTTGTAAGGAAATCGCAAATATATATTTTTTAAGTTAGTTTCAGAGAGTAAGCAAAGCAAAAAGGGCCCTATAATGATGTTAATTTGGAACTATAATTGAGTCAAGTATCCTATGAGTGTTATGAATTTTGGGGCATAATTTGTTTCGATCATTCTAGAACATTTTTTTCGTTTACCGTTGTATTCAGAATATTTACCTCCGTACATTAAAGTCATGCAGATGACGTATATGCTCTTGAATATTATTATATTCAAGAGCATATACGTTATTATTTCTATGGCAAAATGTGGACCGACGACCTCATAAAGGTAGCAGGAAGGCGCTGGATGCAGGCCGCTACCAATCGTACGATGTGGAAATCATGGAAATCATTGGGGGAGACCTATGTTCAGCAGTGTGGCTGTATTGATGATGATGATGATAGCAAAATGCCTTTTACAATTATTTAAGCTTTTTGGGTCTCAAAAAATCCTAAAGTAAATCGTCTGCAAGCCTTTTATCAATATGTTTAAACTGTGTGGGATTTCTCTAATGCTGTGTTTTCGGATATGTTCATCTCTGTCACTCATAGAGGGATATTGGCATGAGGGAAAGAGACAAATAGAGCCGACAACTAAGCCGAGAAGAATTCATACACCTGTCTTGCCATCAAAAAGAAGAAATTTAATGCATGATGATAGGAATAGAAGACGTAAAATATGTATATTGTATATTTAGGGCTGATTTTTCAATCATCAAATAAGTTAACTGAAGTATAAAATTGGGCTATTGACAGTTTCTGTATGGGAAATATGTCAAAAAGACAATTTTGTTCTTTAAATAAGTTATTTTACTTAGGGCTGATTTTTCAACCATCAGATATCTTTTAACTGAAGAATAAACTTGTCATTTTGACACATTTCCCACACTGAAACTGTCAATATGCCAAACTTATTCTTCAGATAAAAGTTAGCCGGCTATTGAAAAATCTGCCCTTAGTTAAATCAGCCCTTAATGGAAATAGAAGTTAACTGAAGAGAGAAAATTCAAAATTGGGCAATCCACGCCACCAGTATACTTAAACGGTCAAAACGCAACCTTATGATAATAAAATAGGGTTCAAATTATGATGGCAATAGTAAAGAGTTGAGGCACAATATAGTAACAGAAGACAATCAATAGTACTTCATTGCATATGCACACAGACGCATCTCAAATTGGCGGCATTCGCGCTCGCACTGGTTTAAAGTGGTTTAGACACATCGCGGCACTGGTTTAGACTGGTTTACAATTATTAGGGATATCGTGTCCGTGAGTTTTGTCTATGTGTGCGTTGCCCAAGCGCACTTTGTATGCAGATTGTCTTCTGCTCCTTACTTTGTGGTTGAGGGTAGTTTTGGAAGAATAAAACAAACTGTATACTTACAGAATCACCGGCACCCGCCGCGAAGCTACCTTCGACGTCACGCGACTCCAAATTCCTGGAATAAATAGCTGTGTTAAAGAACATCCATTTTCAAAATCATTTATTAATCCACCAAAGCTTAGCGGTGTAGCTGTAATGTATTTTGAAGAGGTGTTATGCGATTTAATTCCGATCACAAGGGACAGACAAGATCTTTTCAAAAATGCAAAAAAGCTATGAGTCACTGGTATGGGGTTGTCAGGGGTCATGTTTGGCTTTGTTTGGACTTGTCCGGCTTTTTATGTGGCTGCCGCGCCAGTCCAAAGTCAAACAACAGAATTATGTTCATCCGAAGATGATAGTACTCATTCATGAGTATGACACTCACGCCCGTATTCACAAACATTACTATGAGGTCTCACAGTGCGCGTGGACGCACAGGGTCACACACGAACCAATCACAGAGCTCTATTAACGCTGTGCGTTAGATTTGGTGCTTCACTTAATCAAGTATCGTTTGTGAATACGGGTGTCATTGTTTTTAGACCTGGCAACTACTGGTAGATAATTATTTGTGACAAGATTTTAACCAGTATGTGAAAAGTAGTTTAGGCGTCCTGCTGCCTGTAGTGATACCTTGTACATATAAACGAAATTGTCGTCCATTATTTTGCAAAAACTGTTTCAAAAATATTTGGTTTTGTTTGGGTTGTATTGTAAATAAATTGCTAAGATTATAACTTTCTAAAAACATTTGTACAAATATGTGCACACACTTCTTGAAACCATGTCTCACCGGCAAAAGGAATCTTCACAGCTGGCAGTAGAAATAAGAATACTTAGCACACAACTTTAGGATGCACTAGCGGCCGCCCGCGACTTCGTACGCGTGGATCCTGTTTTACCCCCTTTTCCCGAATTTTCTTTGCTATAAACCTCACGGAGCCCGAGACCTTTCCAACGAATGCAAAACCGTGGAAATCGGTTCGTGCGTTCTGGAGTTATAGCGTCAGGGAGGAAAACCCGACTTATTTTTATATAGTAGATTACATTCTAAGATAAGCATCGCTAGTAAGCATCCTTGGACGCACGCTTAGAAGTGATAACGAAAATATTAAGCTTTGTGAAAATTTCCACTTACATTGTATAAACTTAAATCGCATTCAGTCATGCATCTAATTACATATCAGAATAATTTATTTGAAGCAAAACAAGAATTTTGCTAAACTTTATCTACACTCGCGAGCAAAAGTATGGAATCACTTACATGAAGTTGTTTCCACGCGATCTTGTATACTAACGAATTTGTTAGTAACAAAAAAAGTAGCACCATTTTAAAGATTAAACTTTTAACTTTAAATTGATACCAAATTCATTTAAATCACACCAGTATTTAAAAAGATATCCCGGCGTCCCGGCTGATGTGAAGAAGTAAGAAAAAAGACATGTACCAACTGTTTGATACGTCGCGAGTTGCGGCCTATTTACCCCCTATAAAAGCACGTGTTTTCGGATTTTTGCGTTCACACGTTGATCCATACACATCTCGGCTTCTTTTGACACTTTACCTGGGATTCTACACCTACAGAAGCAGCACAAATCGTTGCACTGTTGCAAGAAGGGCTCAGCCAGCGGGCTGTCGCACGTCAGCTCCACATAAGCCAGTCCTGGGTTTCGAAAGTTTTAAGACGCTTTTGGGAGACTGGTGGCTTTATCCCGAGACCAAGTTCTGAACAGCGCCGGTGCACATCGCAGAGCGATGACCGTTTTTTCATGTCAATCTCTCTATGAAATCGTCATTTGACTGGTATCGACGTCCAGCAAGAGCTCAGAAATGTTCGTAGGATAGCTGTTAGCGAGTGGACAGTTCGTCTAAGATATGAGCAATAAAATTTGACTCCAAAAAGGCCTACCACAGGCTGAAAACTGACGGCAGGTCACCGACAAGCACGCTTTCAATTAGCTCGCACTCGGAAGGCGAGTAATGGAGGCGAGTTTTGTTTTCCGATGAATGCAGACTGTTTTTGCAATGCAGCAGTCGAAGAGGTCGGGTCTATAGACGGCCTGGGCAGCGATTTGTGCAGTGCTGGTTCGCTAAAACATTGGCTTATGGGGGTGACTTGCTCGACTTCCCATCGAGATGTGTAGGAGCAAATTGAAAGCGTGCTTATCGGTGACCTGCCGTCAGTTCCAAGCCTGTGGCAGGCCTATTTGGAGTCAAATTCTATTGTTTATATCTTAGACGAACTGTCCACTTGCTAACAGCTATCCTACGAACATTTCTGAGCTATTGCTGGACGTCGATACCAGTCAAATGACGATTTCGTAGAGAAGTTGACATGAAAAAACGGTTTGCCTCTGCGATGTGCACCGGCAATGTTCAGAACTTGGTCTCGGGATAAAGCCACCAGTCTCCCGAAAGCGTCTTAAAACTTTCGAAACCCAGGACTGGCTTATGTGGAGCTGATGTGCGACAGCCCGCTGGCTGAGCCCTTCTTGCAATAGTGCAACGATTTGTGCTACTTCTGAAGGTGTAGAATCCCAGGTAAAGTGTCAAAAGAAGCGGAGATGTGTATGGATCAACGTGTGAAAGCAAAAATCCGAAAACACTTGCTTTTATGGGGGGTAAATAGGCCGCAACTCGCGACGTATCAAACAGTTGATACATGTCTTTTTCCTTACTTCTTCACATTAGGCGGGATATCTTTTTAAATACTGGTGTGATTTAAATGAATTTGGTATCAATTTAAAGTTAAAAGTTTAATCTTTAAAATGGTGCTACTTTTTTTGTTACTAACAAATTGGTTAGTACACAAGATCGCGTGGAAACAACTTCATGTAAGTGATTCCATACTTTTGCTCGCAAGTGTATTTTATTTTTCATTGCCAACCCCGTTTTGCCGTTACCGATTCTGTTTTTTTTTCGCTCTTTGCTTGCCTTGGTATAAAAGATTTAAAAAGTAGGTGGAAAAGAGACGTATTACAGACAGTTAATTAAAGAAAACTATTTATAACTTATAACTATAAGTGCATTAAGTATGCATGTATGCATTAATAATAAGGCACAGCTACAGAGAACATTAACATTAACATAACTTAACATTATCCAGCGTCAAGTCTGATCTTGGATTACAGCTGGGCACAACAATGTCAATTTGATTAGGTATGAGAAAGAAAGCAAGCAGTTTATTGCTTAGTTGCTTATTTTATTGCTTAGTCAGTGATAGATAATGCTGTATGACTGCTGAAAGTTGTGCTATCGATAGTTGACCTCAAAACCTGGTGTTATTGGCAAAATTATAGTATTTTTTATGCAGAACAAGGCAGGTATTTGACTGCAATCGCACCAGATGTTAAGTAAGATGCAGTCTAGGATGGTACAAATCTGCCCTGTAAGTGCCTATTCACTCTCACCTTGAAAAGGCCCGGATTATAACGTTCGGGAGACAGCAGCAGGCAGCGAATTCCAGTTCCTAGCTGTTCGCATTATAAAAGAGTTATCGAAACGCCGACTGAGAGTTGGTTGATTAAAAAACATTGTTGATTTGCGGCAACTATCGATAGACGTATCATAGCAACACTAGCCGTGATGGGGAAATGAAGTCGATTCATAACAAGCAAAAGAATGTCGCAGGAACACAGCACAACACCAATTTATTTTAACGGTGCTTTTTGAACAAACAAACTTACCAAGTGACGTGTTTTTCGGATCGCAAGCTAATAAAAGAAATAAAGTAATGAATCATGGTGATATCTACAATAATGTAAAGTAAGTAAATAACTATGACAATAATAAACTAACTGGAAAATATGTACTTAGTTCTAGAGCAGGGGCTCCCTAACTTATTTGAGACGCTCCCCTTTCGACCATAAAAATAATACGCCGTATCGAACAGTCTGGAATGCACTACACACTGGTAAGGCTGTCTCCGGAAACATTGAATATTAGGATAGATCCAGTTTATTCTAATTATTGGTACCGTTTGATAGAGCTCAAAAAGCACTTTCAGGATCAGTAACTAGTTTTTTGATATCTTGTATAAATAAGAAATAATTGAGTGTGATCACTTATCGTTTCCACCCTGTATGCAGGTCAGTGCTGGAATTTATTCTCTCAGCGGTCGCAGGTTTTTTAATACTTACTTACACAGATGGTCCGCGCCCCACTTTAAAGGGGAGGCCCTGGGGGGCGAGCCCACCACTTTGGGAACCCCTGTTCTAGTGTCTCCACAGACTAAAAACTCGTCGGCCGAAAGTTTAATAGGGTATTTACCAATCAATTGACGTACTTTTTAAAACTATCAAAACGAGACTAGAGTTTGTATGGCAATAGGCTAGTTTCCTAAAAAAATTTTTTTAGTCCGTCATGTTTAATATCAAAAAATATTGGACACATATATTTTTATTTGTCAATCTAACAAATAATTACATAGTTATGGTGCGTTGAAGTTCCGCACGACGTCACAACGTGCGGCACTTTTATGCAAGCATTGACGTCACGGGCCTCTTCTTATGAACTTTGGCGCGCTTTATCTCTTAAAATTTTCATTAGTTTGAAAAAGTGAAAAATACGTGTAGAGTATTTTTTGATAAGTTAACTGACGGACTAATTAAAACTCTTGCTTTTTGACCCAGGAAACATCCCTATACTAGCCAGTGACGTCACACTACTTTTTTCAATTGGTTGCAACCAAAAATCTTAATTTACAGGTAATTTCAAATAAATTAGTTTTTAAGACCAGATGAAGTGCCCTTTTAAAAAAGTTGTGCTTTAGAATTATTGGGGAGTAGTGTCAAATACCCAATTGGACTGTCAATCAGTCAGTATGAAAGTAAGCACATTACACTGGTTTGGTATCGGCCGACTCCTCATACAAATTCGAAACCGACCAACTATCGGCCGATAAAAATCTGTAGTCTGCGACTCTATGGTACAGTCTACACACACTACACTATAGAGATGAAAGGACTCAAGTCTTTTAAGTTAGGACTAGACTGGTTTTTCAAGACTCGACTGAGTCGTTTAAAAATATCGAGTCTTTTTAAATTGACTCAGTCTAAAAATAAAATTCAAGTCATAGTCTTAAAAGGCTCAGGACTCAAGACTTGATTGAATTGTGAATCGTCATAAGTCGTCGAAATGAGTAGAGTTTCTGTTAAAAGACTTAAAAGATGAGTTTTTTCATCACTACTACACTACGTTTATGTTAATAAATCGAATTGTACATGTTGAATGTTATAAATATTAATAACTCACCTATCGTTAACATTGCGGACCACGATTCTGCCGTCTGGAAGTATGCACCGGTTGGACGCGATGGATTGAGTTACCTGAAACAAAATATCATCATCATCATCAGGTATAATAACAATGTTAACAGCATTGTTGTGTTCCGGCAGTTACGAGATAAGATAGCCAGTTCCTCTGTGGTTGAGGATTTCAGGTGAAGCTTGCTTCAACCTTAGGCCTGATCATCACTTACAATCAGGTGAGATATAGGCCAAGAGCTTCCTCGTTGTGGATAAAATAAAAAAAATCAAATCAAATTAATTACGCTCGTATTCACAAACAATGCTTGCTTAAGTGAAGCAGCAAAACGAACGCACAGCGTTGAATAGAGCTCTGTGATTGGTTCGTGTGTGATTAGTAACTAGTGACTGAGTTTCTTGCGGTGCTTCTTCTCAGCACTGGCCCATTTATTGTCCCGAAGCAGTGGTAGGGTTAAACTGGGATGTGTAAAAGTGCTTTTTAAAAGCCTATTTGCAAAAATCAATGAGTATTTTTTAACAATATTATACGTCAACGCAGGAGAAAACGAGAGATACTGATACTGAATATTTACCCGCACGTGACATTGGCGGAACAGTGTACCCTACTGACCTCAGTGGCGAAAAAGCACAAGTCCATCGCCATCAACAAAAAAGAAGAACACTTACACCCACATTCTTCTTCCGAGCAGCTTCCAGCTGCAACAGCTGCTGCTGCAGCATCATCGACTGCTCCTGCACTTTCAGCCGCTGGAGCTCCAGCTGGATGCCCTTCATCTTGGTCTCCGGGTCCTGGGGACAGATGTGAGGATAAGAATTATTCTGTAGGCTCTATGTAGGGTACAATGACAGTGTTTACATAAACACTCACTGCAACATCTTATCTAGAAGTGATTTGTAACAAAAATGAATTTTATTTTGAACTAGCTTTTGCCCGCGGCTACACCCGCGTGAAATTTAGTTTGTCACAGATCGTCATAAATTATAGCCTATAGATATGTTATTCTGGATTATAAACAACAATACTGTAAAGTTTCATCAAAATCCATTCAGTAGTATTTGCGTGAAAGAGTAACAAACATCCAGAGATCCATACAAACTTTCGCATTTATAATATTAGTAAGAAGTAAGATCATCATCATCATTTCAGTCATAGGATGTCCCCTGCCCCGGCGAGGCTGTGGTGGGGTGTGACATACCCCACGCTTGACTTCAACGATCGTTTTGTTTTAAATTTTTGCTGTAACGGTTTGTCTCGCCGCATAGCTGGAGCTAAAGAGCTGCGGGAGGGGATAGTGGCGTGATCGCAGTGTTGCGCTAACCGGCGCTTGAGATATACGTGCGCAAACTCCTGTTGGGTACGTAATACCCCGCCACATAGTTGGTGTGTGGTTATTTCGGTAAAATTGAAAATTGTTTTTTTTAGTTTATTAGCTTATTATTTGTTATTTGTTTTAGTTTTTGAACGAAAATGAGTTTCGAAAGAGATCAAAGGCATCTTGAGTCCATGATAGAGGAGGTTTTTCAAGAATGTTCGGACGAGTCAAGCTCCGAACCCGAATCTGATCATTGCAGCGAACATAGCCTAGGATCTGAGACAGAACAGGAGATTAGCGATCGAGAACAAGAGGTCAGTGAACTTGCACTAGATTTTAATGATTCTGACGAAGATATCCCGCTGTCAGTTTTGAGAAATCGACGTTGTTCTTCTGTTCAAGTTCCTTATTATGAGTCCAAAGATGGTCAGAAATGGCTCAAAAAACCACCGCGGACTAATTTACGTACTCGCAGTGAGAACATAATTTTCGAACGGCCTGGCGTAAAAGGAATTGCAAAGTTAGCTAAAACGGAAGTTGAATGTTGGAATATTTTTTTTACTGAACAAATGAAAACTTCTGTTTTGACATACACAAATAAAGAAATTATTAACCGGCAAACAAAGTGTAATGATCCAAAAAAATTGTACTATATGAAAGAGACAACAGCTTTGGAATTCGACGCTTTTGTTGGTTTGCTATATATTGCTGGACTCAATAAATCTAGTCGCCAGAGCCTCAGAGATTTGTGGAGAACGGATGGTACAGGTGTTGATATTTTCCGCACAACCATGTCCCTACAACGATTTTACTTCCTGCAAAACTGTGTACGTTTTGACGACAAATCGACAAGGGACGAGCGCAAGAAAACTGATAACTTAACTCATATCAGAATGCTTTTTGACCAATTTGTTGATTGCTGCCAGCAAGCTTATATTCCTCATGAATATATGACCATTGACGAAATGTTGTTAGCCTTTAGAGGGAAGTGCGGATTTCGCGTATACATTCCAAGCAAACCTGCTAAGTATGGAATAAAAATCCAAGCTCTTGTAGATGCTAAATCTTTCTACACGTTCAATTTAGAAGTTTATGCAGGGAAACAACCCAGTGGACCTTATGCAGTTAGCAACAAACCGTTCGATCTTGTGGAAAGACTTGTTCAGCCCATATCACAGTCCAACCGCAACCTGACATTCGACAACTGGTTTACTAGTCACGAATTAATGCTACATCTACTGGCTAACCATAGGCTTACATCTACAGGAACAGTTCGAAAAAACAAAAAATGCATTCCGTCCGCTTTATTGAAAACTGGAAAAGAACCAGGAAGCTCATTGTTCTGTTTCCAGAAGGACATTACATTAGTGTCCTACGCCCCGAAAAAGTATAAAGTGGTTTTAGCTATGTCCACTTTACACCATGATGATAGAATTGATGAGACCACGGGAGATAAAAAGAAGCCCGAAATTATAACATTTTATAATGGTACAAAAGCAGGAGTAGATGTTGTCGATGAACTCTGCGCCACTTACGATGTTTCGCGTAACAGCAAGCGGTGGCCTATGACCATCTTTTATGGGATACTAAACATAGCTGCTTCGAACGCAAATATTATTTTTAGGGAAAACAAAAATGTAAACATAAAGCGAACAGAGTTTATCCGTAATCTAGGGTTAGCTCTGGTGTATGAACATTTACGATTACGGAAAGACCAAAAAAACATTCCAGTCTATATTCGGAAGAGGATCTGTTCGCAAATTAATGAAGAACCAAGTCGTTCACTCCAAAATGCTACTGGGCGATATATGAGATGTGCTGATTGTCCAAGGAAAAAAGATAGAAAGACAAAGCACTCTTGCTCAACATGTGGGAAGGCCATATGTATAGAGCATGCAACATTTTCCTGCAAAAATTGTTGTGATGATGACCCTAGTTCCTAAGCTGTTCCAAAGTATTATGATAGTTTTTTATTTCTAATTCAAAGACTGATGTTTTTTACTTAATTTAGTAGTTTTTGTTTAAAGTAAAATTTTGTTTTTGTTTATTTTAGAGGTTTGTGAAGATAATGCCTATTTTTGTTTTAAAAAAAACTCAGTTTCTTTTATTTTCCTAAATGATAATAAAAAAATATTAAAATATTAAAGTTTTTTAATTAAAAGCTGTTTATTGTTTATATTAATATCACAAAACATAAGATTAGAACTTAATTTATCGATATTATGATCTTTATGGCCAATTTGATAAGTGGGTATGTGACACCCCACCACATACTCATTGTTACATTTTGCCACCACAGCCTCGCCGGGTTAATATAGGTCTCCCCCAATGACTATTTTGAATTATTATCATTTTGAATACTTTGATGAATTAATTAATAACTGTTTCACAAAATCTGAACAAAAACTGTAGGTAATAACTAAAACTAAATATTCTGTAGACATTGATTGATATAATATTACTGAAATTTTATAAAAAGAAGTATGTATAGGGAAAGAATGATCAAAGTCACTCAAATGATAATGATTTCTTTATATGATTTAAATTAATTTTAATTTGTATGAGCAGTAATTTTAAGACAAATTATTATTGTTGTGTCATTTCTTCAAGTACTTATGAATCTTCTAAGTTAAAAAACCGTTTATCTTCCAATTTATAAAAAAAAAGTGACTGATCACATTCTTTCCCCCGGGACTAGGGATATTATCTATCATCTATGAGTGACAGTAATCAGTTACCATCAGGTGATCCGTCTGCTCGTTAGCCTGGGACAGGCCCATAAAAGAAAGAAACTCGACTTCAATAAAAGGAGGAGGGTCTCAATTCAGTCGGTATGTTTTTTTATCCAAAAGAACTTACCAAATCATCGTCAAGCGTAGGCATTGCAGTCTCGTCCATATCTTCACCGTTGATCATATCGTCATGTCTCCTATAAAAAGCAACAACAATAAATATAAATTATCATACAGTTTACTGAATAAATAAGGATAACGGGGTGTCCGATTGACGTTACAACCTGGGTGTCACTCAGACGTAGAAAGTCAAAATCAAATTGCAATTAGTGAAGGCGAGTGAGCTTTACATGTGGTGGCTGGCTAATGTTTGTTTTTCAAAAGTTTTGTAGACATTACACTATTGTTATGTGCATATACACGTACACACACAAGTAAAGCTCACTCTGCTTCATGAGTTGCAAGAAATATAGTATGTATGGACCATTTTCAGGGCACTAATACACATCCCAAATATAGCTTGCCCTTGCCCTGACTTTAGAGACAAAATTTTATTAGACTGGTTCTGAGAAGTGGTGGCAGAAATTCGCTCAATTTTGAAAATAATAACTTTACACACTGCCAAGATCATTTTAGTTTTATTCTAATTTGCTATCATCATTGTATTATAGTAGACTTTGTACTGCTTTTTGACCGTAAAATTATTATTATATTTCCTCAGGAATTAATAATCTAATAATAATGGAGTATTGTGCCGTGTCATGAAACTACACTGAAACCCAATACGTGTGACCCCAACGACCTGTTTGCTTCTTCAATAAAAACAAATCGAGAAATTATAATAGACAACATGGGAAATAATAATACCTTATTATTTAAGAAACAAAGAATTTATCTTCAGTTTATACACATCACGGCTAGAAGAATTAATGATAACACTCAAACACAAACTTGGAAGAATCGAGAAAAGTACCTACCCTCACTCACAACAACAAAAAAAATTGTTACGATAATAAGAACGCTAAAGTATGTCTGCAGCGGGTTTTTATACACAAAACACGAGAAAGAACGTATTATTTGCTAACGAAATAAGTTTTAAACAAAAACCTTTTAAAAAAACATTACCGGCTTCCTCGTATTTCAAACGTTATCGTAAAGTAGGTAACCTACCTACCGGCCGGCACAAAGAAACTGAATTTGGACTGAAACTCTTTGTTTATATCGAACGAAAAGATAAGAGAAGAGAACCGACACACACGCAAAACGACTTCTAAAGTTAATTTTAAACAAAGTTTCAACTTACTTGCGGTCTTTCAGTGAAGACAAATACTTGCTCATTATGAGCGCGTCACCGCCATCCGATTGCATGATGGCGTAATTACAATAAAATACTATCGAAAACTAAATATTCGAAACTGATTTTACAGAAAAATTATAATTTTTTCAGTCAAAAAACTTTTGGATTAGCAAAAAGTTTGAAGAACACAAAAAAGCGACCATGTTAGTTCTCCCACTACAATGTGCAAACTTGCAGAAAATACGACGCAGCCAATGAGAGCGACCTATTGAAACAACAACGCTGTAATTGGCCGGTTTGGGCTGCAGCGCAGCCACGACAAAAGCGTGCTGTGATTGGTCGATTGATTTCTTTTTTTTTTTAACTATGGGATTGTGCGATGTTAAACAACCTGTGTTATTGTAATTTTGCCTATTGTATTATTATTTTTGAAACACTTAAAATAACATAAAAATTAGGTAAATCAGCGTAATTTGTTAATTAATTTGTTATAAATACCTGAAACTCCTTTCTCTGCTGCTGGCGCTCGCGTTATCGTCCCGGTTGTTTCGCCTCGGTCCGTTTCCGAAGTTGTCTCTTGAGTTGGAGTTTTTGTTCTACGCAAGATTGAAATTGTTTTTTAATGCGGGGTGTGCCACGAAAACATTTTTAGGGGTTCTATGCAAGTTTAAAAATGTTAAAATCGAATATAACATGGAACTCCAGGGAGTTAATTAAGAGTTCAAATCCTATCTGTCTGACTAGCTTATCGCAGTTATTTTTTGAAACTTTAACGAATACTTCTACTCGTAAGAGCTACTTGGAGGGTCATTTCATGAATATCGGAAAAAACATTTTATAGCCCGACCAGGAACATAAAAACCCTCGCCATGTTGCGGAAAACTAATGGTACTAATTTCTTTTAATGGCAACAGTAACTGAAAACTTCATTGACATGTCACCTTGCATGTCAGTCTATTGCTATCAAAGTGTAAACAAACTTTATTTTAAATGTGCGCAATTGATTTTGTGAATTAAATTGCTAAAATCTTTTTATAGTCATGAAAGAAAAGTGGTTCGCAATGTGTTAAAGTATTTGTCGAAGAGAAATACTAAGGGTTCGGACAATATTTTCATTGAATAATGTTTCCGACAAAGGTTGTCAAATTGATTGACATGTTTATCGTATAGTACAGTCCACTATGAAAATTAGCTGTGGTTTGTTTGATAGATGAACTACACTGAAATGTCCCACCGACGACATTGACAGAAGGGCGCCACCATCTTCGTGCAACTATATGGTTTCCACCGTGGCAAAAGTCGGAACTAGCGATCCGCTATTGACGGTGGCCCCCCTGTCAGTGTCAAATAAAGGACAGTTCAGTGTAGTTCATCTATACCTATTTTAAAGTTTTTTGTCACTTTCTAAGTGTTGAATTTTATGGAATTGGGAAAGAAGTACCGAGTTTGAAGCGTTCATGACCAGACATTGCAGTTGAATATTCAAGTTCTGAATTTGATTATTGATGAATAATAAAATAAATCCTACTAGCACGATTGATGGTTTCATTTAATTTATTTAAACCAGGTTACCTATAATAATATTTTTTCGTTAATTTATGAAAATAACAAATTAGCCCGTAATCCTGAATCCTGATACATAAAGTTAGCCTATTAATTTAACACAGGTACGACTGTACTCAGTGTTGCACTATCAAATGCAATTGACGCGCCTCTATGCCAGGGTTTTTATGTTCCTGGTCAGGCTATAGTTTCTTTTATCTGTGGCTGTTTAAAAAAAGCGGGAAAACATGCTCTGCTGGTACTGCTTTGTTCTTGATGATGATGAAAGCATGATGTTCTTATGTAGAATATTCACAGAAAAGATAAAAATCTACTGCACAATAAGGCGATTATCACACTGCACCGCTCCGCGCGGTACGCGGGACGACAGATTTAATCATTGTAAATGCAAGTACCTCAGTTTGTTTAAAAAACACGCCCGGCAAAACACAATGACAACGCGTTTGCGCGCGGGATTTGTTATAATCTTAATGTAATCACGCGGAACGCGGTGCAGTGTGATAATCGCCTAACTTATATCTTCTAGAAAAAGTATTATTCGTTACAAATTATATTTTGTGGTCGTCTGCAACTCTTTTTGGGTCATTCCACAAAAATATGTCAACTCTTAGTCCGCGCCACATTTCACATGAAATATTTGTTAATATTTTATTCCAAAATTGTTAAATAACAGCTCGCAATGTGCTTTATTCATCACCCATTTATATTTTTTGAAACTATTTTTAAAACATCTTAAATTACTTTTGAATGACCCAAAACGTCATTCCCTAGGCATGTCCGTACTCCAAAAGTTTGTGTTTTGGGACCCACATTTATAAAAACATCAACTTTATCCTTTGTTTTAATTAACTAATAATCTATTTAAATGTATATTACACCAAATTCTATTAATGTTTTGCGGTTTCAATAAACAACAATTTGATTTTCTTTAGTTGAAAAAGAGTCTACAGCTTTTAGCGTCATTCCCTCGCCACGCACTGATTTTATAATTTTGCGCTATTTGTATTAATATGTATTTAGAGTGAATGACATTTAGTTGAGTTTAAAGTACGATACGAAGTTATCCTCAGACCATACTGGCTTTGCGGTAGCCGTTTTTTGAATTAGTGCAAACGTGCCAGTTGTTGCGGAAACATGTGTTAATCCAGTCACTTCGTCAGTCCCTAGTTGAGTAGCTTTATTGATTACAATAGGAAATTGTATATAATTTAATAGTATTTACGTGTGGTTTTTTTGGCTATTTTCGGCACATCGTATTAAGCATCTTATAATATAAAGTTAATCTGCATTTATGTTAAGTTTTACTCCAAATTGTCAGTCCCTAGAGCGTCAGGCCCTAGCTTTAAACGGCACTTGGGACTAAATTACTAGTTAGGGAATGATGTTTTTTATATAGTGATAATAACAAAACAACTACATTATGCATATTAACTTATCTATAAATGTTAAGGTTATATTATGTTTTATACTTTATTAGAAGTCATATAGGAGTAATGTAGTATGAAAAAATTGAAAATTATAATTTCTCCTAAAATAAAGCATAAAGTGACTGGCCCTTTTAGACATAACATAATTAATTAATAAACTATAATTTACACTAATAAAGTATTCAAAAGCATCTTAAAAAAGTTACGGACAAAATGACGTCGAAAATATACAGATTTTTATGGAATGACCCTTTTATCTGTGATTTAGTTTCGCTAATCGCTCGCTGAATGAAGCGATCGCAAATAAATAAATATGTCACAAACGTTACTTTGTCTACGGTCTACGGGCAATAAAAAAGATTTCTACGTAAGAAGTAGGTAGGTGCTACTAGACAGGCCATCTTGAACTGAGATGTTGCTATCAAAACTCCTTTTCGACGATTGCAAGCCACCGAGATGAGCTGACGAGGGCGTTATCCTACTAATATTATAAATGCGAAAGTTTGGATGTCTGGATGTTTGTTAGGCTCTTTCAACGGATTTTGATGAAACTTTACAGTATTATTGTTTATAACCCAGAATAACATATAACATATAGGCCATAATTTATGACGACTGTGACAAACGAAATTTCACACGGGTGAAGCCGCGGGCAAAAGCTAGTCAACTGTAAAGTAAAGTAACTTTTATTTATTTATTTATTCTTATAATCTGACATTCTGGCCAGCTCGTCTAGTAGGTATACCTACATAACAGAGAGAGGAGATTTAGCAGTGCACTTACCTGCAGTATACTTTGAACGAGCCCGTCAGCTGCGTTATGGAGCAAAAATAAATGGGTCATAACGCCAGACAGTGGTCAGAGTGACAGACTGACTGACATCTCTGACGTTACAAGGAGGGAATGAGAGCTATCGTTTTTATACTTAATAGTTGGCACCTCTGGCGATTGACAGGACCTTACTCTACAGTGGCGCCATCTTGATGAGTGCAAATGCGATAGTCCTCGTACAACTTTAGCACTCACCAGTTGGTGCCACTGTCTTCGCTACTAGCAAGTGACAGGACCTTACTCTACAGTGGCGCAAACTGGTGAGCGCTAAAACGATAGCCCTCATTGAAAAGGTATAAGTACATGACGTCAGAACCGAGGAGGGGGGGGGGGGGAGTTATGTTACAGTCAGCGTCAAATAGTTCGTGACACCCAAAGTGGCCAAAAAGTTGACAACACAACCTTATTCCAATGTAACAAAGACGTGTTGCGAACTTTTTGGCCACTTTGGGTGTACTACTGTACGAACTATTTGACTCTAAGGCTGAGTTGCTAGTTTGGTCGGGCAGTTGATCAGTATGGGCATGTATGGGAGTGCGCACACTACGCCGATTCGATTTGGCCGATTCTTCATACAAATTAAAATCGGGCACAACTATCGGCCAACTAAAAATCAACGGTGTGCGCCTACTCTAACGATAACCGGTGATTTTTGAATGGAGTTTGACAGATTTTTGACGTTTGTCAAAGTTAAAGTAAGATGGTGCAACCCAGCCTAACTGTACAGGATGAAGAGAGGGGAGTGTTGCAAAAGGGTAAAAGATGAATAAAAACCGGCCGAGTTGGCCTTGCACAAGCTTTTTACAGTCGAAGGCACATTTTTAATAGCATCTATTTTTTATTAGCTCTGCATAATTATTGCAATACTTAGCGACAGTGCACACTGGTTTATTATTATTAGCTTCATAAGTTGTCGTCGTGAGTTCGTGACAGAGTCGCGAAGTCGCAGCTAATACAGGGTGTCACAAAAAGAAATGTCAAGCCGAAGCCCAGAGATAGCCCTAGTGATGCTCTGCCTCTAAGCTTTGGCTTGACACTACTTTTTGGAACACCCTGTATAATATGAAATCGACAAGAATAGAGTCTTGTCGCCGCGATTGTCGTCCAGTGTGCGCCTATCCTATCTATTTAATTTAATAAAATAATCAAAGAGGCAAAATTGCAAAAGTACGAGGCTAGCTGAGTTTGAAGCGATAAATAATGTACTGTAAGATTTACTAAAGCCCGGTATGTGAGCATGTAGAATTTTGTCCAATGACTGTCGCGACTGTACGACGGGCGGAAGCAGTGAGTGTGCGAGCGCGACAGCAACATAATTACGCGCGAGCGATAAGGATGGGTAGCTTGGGGTCATTGGACAAAATTCTACGTGCTCGCAGACCAGACTATACTTGCGGATGTTTTATATGGAACTAAGTATCTATTTTTACAACTGTTTTCTGGTGCGGGTGTACAATATGAGCGACTTACGCGACGCGACACAAAAATGTCAAGTAGTGGTTTTATATTAGTGGCGTAGGCGTGAAGTATCAAGGTCATATAGTAGACTTATCAACTCGGAAAGGGATCAACACCGTATCGCCTTTCGCGAGCTGTCATCGCCTTTCGCGCGCTGTCATCGCCTTTCGCGCGCTGTCATCGCCTTTCGCGCTCTGTCATCGTCTTTCGCGCGCTGTCATCGCCTTTCGCGCGCTGTCATCGCCTTTCGCGCGCTGTCATCGCCTTTCGCGCGCTGTCATCGCCTTTCGCGAGCTGTCAACAGCGAGGCGAGGCGTTTCGTTACGGTGCGGATAAGTGTGCGTTGCAGTATGGAGTTTCATACAAAGAATACTGACCGCCTCTAGTCGATACGGTTTTGATCCCTTTCCGGGTTGATAAGTCGTCCTTTAGTCGCATAGCGTCGCTTCTTGTCGCGTCCTATCGCTCACCTAGGATAACGGGTGATAGGTACAATCTAATATACGAAAATCTAGTTTCCAAATTACCTTATGAGCTATAGTTATGTTGAGTCTAAGCGGATCAGTGTTGTTGAGTTTCGTCATTGCTAATTTTGCTTCCCTGTAACAATACACAATTTTATAATCATCCAAATCCTTTGGGAATTTTCCAAAGACAAATAGGAGGACTCACTCGCCAGTGATGATTTCTGGTGGTGAGCGCAATCAATGAAACTTATATAAACTTTTTTTTATGCATAACAAGGCAGATATTTGACCACAATCGCAGTTGGATGCAGTCTAGGATGGTACATATCTGCCCTGTAAGTGCCTTCTCTCGCCTTGAAAACGCCCGGATTATAGTCTTCGGGAAAGACAGCAGCAGGCAACGAATTCCAGTCCCTAGCTGTTCGCATTATAAAAGAGTCATCAAACTTATGAATATAGAAGAAACAATCGCCAATTTAATACGTCACAACCATTCTAGAACAAGGTTGAGGGAAGACCTAGTACCGGAAAGCGGAGCGTGGGCGTCCACCCACAAGGTGGAGTGACGACCTCATAAAGGTAGCAGGAAGGAGCTGGATGCAGGCCGCTACCAACCGATCATTATGAAAGTCATTGGGGGAGGGAGGAGGCATATGTTCAGCAGTGGACGTCCTATGGCTGATATGATGATGATAACAATCACTTACGATGCCCTTAACCAGGTCATCCCTTCCATCTACCCTCTGCACTTGGATGTGATAGCAGATTTGCACCGCCTTCATTTATCGTAATATTCAGGCTAATGAGAATTTTCAAATGACAGCACTGGCGATAAGGTCCTGTCAGTTGCTACCACCAACCGGAAATCATTGGGGGAGGCCTATGTTCAGCAGTGGACGTCCTGTGGCTGAAATGATGACGATGACGACTCAGCCCAGTATCTCGTAGCAGACCAAAGCATATTTCTTCGCCGGATCATAGGCCGCTACCAACCGACCATTATGGAAGTCATTGGGGGAGGCCTATGTTCAGCAGTGGATGTCCTTGGCTGAAATGATGATGATGACGACTCACCCCGGCTTCTCATAGCGAACCAAAGCATATTTCTTCGGCGGGAGAACGCTGTGCGGACCCCGTCAGTATGGATGTCATTAGGAGAGGCTTATGTTCAGCAGTGGACGTCCTATGGCTGATATGATGATGATAACAATAACTTACGATGCCTTTAATCAGCTCATCCCTTCCATCTACCCTCTGCACTCGGAGGATTCCAGCGCCTTCATTTATTCTAATATTCAGGCTAATGAGGGTTTCTAATTGGCAGCACTGGCGAGTAAGGTCCTGTCAGTTGCTACCACCAACCAGTGAGTATGGAAATCATTGGGGGAGGCCTATGTTCAGCAGTGGACGTCCTGTGGCTGAAATGATGACGATGACAACTCAGCCCAGTATCTCGTAGCAGACCAAAGCATATTTCTTCGCCGGAACATAGGCCGCTACCAACCGACCATTATGGAAGTCATTGGGGGAGGCCTATCTTCAACAGTGGACGTCCTATGGCTGATATGAATAGTGAGTTTCTTGCGCTGCTTCTTCTCAGCACCGACCCATTTGTTATCCCAAAGGCTACTTAAAAAAAAAAGGGTTTTATGATGATGATGACTCACCCCGGTGTCTCGTAGCGGACCAAAGCATATTTCTTGGCCGGATCCTTGCTGACGTAGACCTCATGCAAGTTCCCGTACTTGGAGAAGGCTGTTCGGATCCCGTCCTCGTTGAGGGCGTTTGGAATGTTGCGGATGTACAGCCTGCAATGGTCGAGTTGGACTCCGCCACTGTGGACGAAAACATTGAGAATTTATAGGAGACGGTCCGCGTCGTGAGAGACCAGCGAATGAGACAAGAGACTTAGGCCGGCAATACACGGACAGCTCGAGCAGTTAGTCAGTGATCAACATACACGGACCGCTCTTGCAGTCAAGAGTCAACAGCTTGAAGCTGCCAGTGATAACTGCTCGAGCAGTTGGTATTAACTGCTCAACAAATTACAAGCGCGCGCGCAGTGCAATGAAGAAAGTGGGCGGAGGTAACTGTCGACCGCCCGAATCAGTTGCAACTGCTCGAGCGGTTCGTGTATGTGCGCGTCCATAGAACTCTGCATTTCACTGTGCAGTCGCAGCTTGAAGCTGTCGACCCTGACTGCTTCAAGCGGTCCGTGTATTGCCGGCCTTAGGCTAAGAACTCATGGCGCGATTATTACCCGCGCCCACGGCGGTTGCGAGTCCGCAGCTTCTGTAGAATGCAGATACTTATGTAAAAACTAATGCACAACTCACGACGCGGTTTTCGCCCGCAGCGGGTGCGGTTGTATGCGGGTCCCGCGGTACCGGCGGGCGACTAGTAGAATCGCGCGGGCCACCACAGCCTCGGCGGTTTTCGCCCGCGCGTAAACTGCCCGATCGGCGGGCGGGCGACCATTTTATACCAGTGTCTTGGCCCGCAGACACTTACCCGCAGCCGCGGCGGGCGCGGGTGAAAATCGCGCCGTGAGTTCTTAGAATAACCGCGCAAATAACCGCTCCCGTGAGTTTTTTCATAAAACCGCAACTCCACAACCGCCGCGGGCGCGGATTAAAATCGCGCCGTGAGTTCTTAGCCTAAGCCAAACCTAAGTCAAGTAACAGTCGCGGTCTTCCTTCTCGGTCTGCTGTCTCTGTCGCGGTGTGAACCGCCACGTCTTGTCAGAGGCCCAAACTAGTCTCTTTCGAGCATCGCAGCCTCGGCAGCACTGGCTCAACGTCCCCGCGAAGCCAATGCTCAGAAATTCCGCGCCCCCCTCCTTCAGTCAAGATTATTTATTAGTCGTAGTATCGAGCAATCTGGAATGCATTCTTTCAGCGGTCGCAGGTTTATTATTGTTATACTTAAGTACACAGTTGGCTCGCGCCACCCTTTAAAGTCTTTGCGCCTCTCCTGGGGGGCGCGCCCCCCACTTTGGGAACCAATGCCCTAAGCAATCCACATTTGTCTGCCTTTCTGATACTACCATAGCATTTGTGTGTATGTTAATATGGGCTAAGGGCTTGTCTTAGGAGGTAATAAAACACCAAACACCCTATAACTAAAGGTGAGCATGGACTAAATTACAGCCAACAAGAAGAGATACCAAATGTAAACAAACCCAATGTCATGGGTGAACCCATCTGACTTTGACATATTTTGGCGGGAGAACGAGACATTACGACAAATACACAAGATGGGAAGAGACAGAATATATTGTCAACTTGACAGTCGTATCGACCTTTTGTATCGCTGCTAGTTGGCCATACTTTAGAGCATTTACTTAAAACAACGTTCCATTCTTTGAAAGTTCTAGAGTCAGTCACCTTTTCACGAACCAAACGTCGTACATTTTACCTGTACTGTACCATTAGTAAAAATGTTACATTACATAGAAATGCTCTAGAGTATACTCACCTTTAGGTTTAATAATATTTTTTAAAATCTCACCTGATGTTGTCATCGGGATACTGGGGGTCGTATGAGGAATTATTGTATTCATCCCTCATGAGGTCCCACTCATTATTGTTGTTGTACCTACCCCGTGACGTCATTGTGCTGTTAACAGAAGAAAATTACATACTTAAACGAGTATTGGAATAACTTTATTTATTTGTTCTTGAATGCCATTTTCGTAACTGGAGAAATAATTCAAGATTTCGCCAAAGCAATTGAGGTACTAGATTTTTTTTAATTTTATTTGTAAGGTACTAAATACTACAGATCTCTGTTAAACTAATCTAATTAAATGTAGGGTCGAGAGACATTGAAATATATTTGAAGAGCAGACTGAATAGTAAATAGTATTTATGTTAAAATTTGATTTATTTGATAATGATTACTTTTACTTATGGTAAGTATAGGCTTTTAAAAGCTTTAGGCTATAAAATAGCTCCTATTAGAAACATAAAAGATATAGTTATTTAATTTTTATAGCGTTAAGAGCAGATTTTTTCAAGTTATTTATAATTTTCAAACATAAAAGATGCAATATTAGTTGCCCTTTGGTTACTTAAAGTAAAGAAATATGACCAAAAGTGAGGGAACACTTTTTAGGAATATTTTTCAATAATTATTTAGGCATTTATGGCCACACCCATTGTCATATTTGCTTCTATGAACTTATTTAATTATTTGAATAAATCTTTATTTGTTAAATATTCTTGTCTATATGAAATAAATATATGATAGGTACAAGACAGATTAGTTAAATTCGCATAAGCATGCATTAATTTATGTATAAAATAGAAGTAACAATTAAATAAATGTTACATGACACAATGCATAAATAATTGGACTGTTATTTAGTTTGAATGGACCGTTTTTTTACAGAATATTAAATAGAAGCTTGTAGTTTAACTTGCAAAAGAAAAGATGGTTGTTTGACCAGATAAACCGTTGGTAGTGGGCCCTTACTTAAAGAATAGTAACACCAAGTAACACTCTACAAAAATAAGCTCAACTTGAACAAACTATCTCCTTGATGATCGTTGCAGATACAAACTACACTTTAAGCATTGCTAGACAGCAAAACGAGCTGAGACTTGGGCTTTTTCATAAGATTTCTTCGAATTCACATGTGGTCGCCTCTTTGTCATTTTAAAACCGGCATTATACCGGCATATAGCAATTTGTCGACTATTACATGATTTATTTAAATACTTCGACTAATTTAGAGCATAAAATTACAATAAACTTACCCAATTAATTTCGTAAGATGTCGTGAAACAAGAAAACACCGACGAAAACAAAAAATCGCGTTTTTACTAATCGTCAAAAATGACTTTTTTAAAGCGGAATCGTATGAGAAACTTATCAATGAAATACAGATGACATACAGCTTTATTCATTCATGATTTTGTTTGCATGATTGCATTTTGGTTAAATTAACCTTTCGTATCATTAATCAATTAATACAAAACCATTTATTCAAGCAAAAATTAAATTATAAATCGGTTTTTCGCTTAAAGTATTGATTTATGAAATGAAGCGGAAGAACTAATGCAATAAAACCGTTTATTGACCAATAAATAAATGCGTGAAGAGAAACGTAGAACCATGTACATTTTGACAGAAAACTGACTGACATTGACAGTTGCAAATCTAACCTATCGTGTTTGTGATAAGAATTCAAGAGGAATTTCTTTTTAAATCAATTATTTTATAAGTTTTCAAATATGAAGAATGGACGATAATGCGAAGAACGCATCTTCCTATCATTTGGATCAAGAAGTACTGGACGGTACGTAGCCTGGGTGTGTTTTAAAAGTTTGAAATTTGACTCTGAATTTCCTAGAAGCGATGCAATGCAACAGGTATTTTGTAATATGACGTAGATTTCGTATGTGAAGTAATTATTCGTTCGATTAATGTTTACGGTTTTGATGTCTTGTGAATTATTACTAAATACATTCGAGTTTTTATTATGTTTATGTAATTTGTGAGTCATTGATACTTTGTTGTACAATGTAAAGTTTCAAAAGAAGTTTGTTCGTTTTATTAAGAAAAAATAATCAAAAAAACTTCTGTCCAACTCTTAAATGTTCACAAGTCATTAATTCGCTAGTAACTATTAATAAATCATGTATTTGCAGTAGAAAATATCTAAATAAACATTGCTAAATGGTTTTTTAATAATAATCTTTGGTTTTCCTTAACAGCAATATTTGGCACCAAAATTAGACGTCATTAGTAACTTCATTAATATTAAACTATCATAGCCTTTTGAAGTTATAAATTCATTTATTACTTAATTTTTACTTATTTAAACATACTTAATTTTTTTTTTATGTTACTATAAAATGGGGTAAATAATTCGTCCATGGGTAAATATCATATTATTAATGTTATCGACAGAATTTATTAGGCCATATGCATTAATATTATACATAGAAAACTCTCAGACCAATACAAACAAACATATTTATGCACACAATGTATGTATTGTTATAGTGTATGTGTCATACTTTTTCTGCATAACAAATGTCAAGATTATTTGCTGTTCTCTTCTAATGGTGATTTGTACAAACAAGCATCAAGCTAAATACTATGTATGTCTTGAGCTATGGCTGACAATAGTGACTGAGTTTCTTGCGCTGCTTCTTCTCAGCACTGGCCCATTTATTGTCCCGAAGCAGTGGTAGGGTTAATATTGGGACGTGTAAAAGTGCTTTTTAAAAGCCTATTTGCAAAAAAGAAATGGGTTTCATGAGATTGTATTTTTATAAGACCTAAAAAGAATCCCTGAGTCACTTAGGCATCTTTTTTAAAAGTTTTATACTTAGTAGAAGTTTCTTACAAAAGGATAAATTTATGTTGTGCAGATAATTGGATAATTTCAGAAAAGTTAATATGGGTAGATAGGCCATCTGTATCAGACCGGTTTGATTCCCAGTTGGGGCAATTTTTTATGGGCTTGTTCTAAGTCCGCCTGGCTAGCTACCATCATCTTACCTAAAGCCAGATTTATATTTATCTTGATTACTTCTGATGTCGCGTATTAAATGTATGATGAAACCGATTCCATACATTAGCACGTCAGACAAATAAAAGAATAATGCCTCGTTCAGGCACGCGCGATATACGCAAAGTTAAAAATAAGGTGGGAAATTTATTCCCACTGCATAAATGGTTAATACAAGGCGGGAAATATATTCCCACTGCCTTAAAAAGGGTTAAAACTATAACAACAATTCTAATGTTCCAGCAAGAGGCATTGGCATGACAGTGGAGGAGGTAGCTGGCCTTCCCACCACTAAGTACTCGGAGCGAGTGCAGTCACTCCGCCTGTGTGATGAGGACCTGGCCTTCTTGAAGGGATTGAGGAGGAGGATCAAGAATCGGGTATGTGATAAATAATTTGAACTTTATTTTCATCTATGAAACTACCTTAGTTTCTCATAGTTTTTTGGGGTCATTAGTATACAATACAGGGTGGAATTTTGTAATGCCACCTGGAGGGAAAGTACTTATTCCCGGGTCTGGTGTGAAATTTTCGGAAATATTTGAATGCAGTTCTCTTTCTTTTCAAAAATAAAGGAATGATTTTTTTTTTTGAGTAAAATTATCTATCCACAGTATTAATTTAAGAGTAATTTCCCTCCAGATGGCATTACAGTTAATTTTACCCTGTACTTATATGCTTGGCTATGTTGAGAGGATGTGATCAGATCGGAGTGCCGAAAAACCAAAAAGCATCTCGGAAGGCCGACTGGTCATAATTATCTTTACTTCCGAGTACTAGCGGCCAACTAAAAGTCGGTGGTCTGCGCCTAGGCTTAAAAACGTTTTATGATGGACACGGGACTATTCCCACCTCTCGTTCCCACCGCTGCAACTCCTGTTTGGCCAGGATCTACAGCTTGACCGCCAAAAACCCAACCAGTGAAGCTCAAGTTTGTCCCGAGGGAAAGTTCTGTCATTGGACCCGCAACGAAATTAATCAGAAGAATAGGAGTTCGAAATGGCAGTGCCAGATTTTGTATGATGGTGGCGTCTTTTTGTTTCGCGCGTCCATCGACCAAACTTTGTTTTTTGATTACAAAATAGCGTAATAAACCAAACTTACTATACATGTATACCTCTAAACTCAGTCTGAACTGAGTTACGAGCGTTAGAAGTTTGATGATTTTAGAAAGAAAGAAAGAAAGATACATTTATTACAATGGACATCACACAAATACAGGCAATTACATAGACATGACAGTGGCACATAATAATGGAAGAAGAAAAAATAAAAACAAGAGTAAACTGAGCAGTGCCACCCATTCACCAACAAGATGCCCACTGCAACGGGACCCCACTCAGCATATGCCGGGTCCACGGTGACGAAGGCCACGGCCCTGGTTTTCAGTGTGCCATACTAGAGTTACTTTTTGCGCGCAAGTTTTGTAAGAAATTGCAACAAAATAGTGACATTGTATGACTGTGTAAACAAACAATGTTGTTCACAAAATTCCATACAAAATCTGGCATTGCCTTTTATGATGGACTGACAGCAGGATAGGACGATACTTGCCTGGGCTAAAGGTTTTAACACAGTAAAATGATACGTTAAGTATCGGTAAGCCGAGTCGTCTGTGGTTCGTAATAAGACGCCTGAGGTTTGGTCGGCTACCTCGCTACGTGTGATGTCTATGTTCAATAAGATGACGGGAAAGTTTGTGAAGATGGACTTTTTATGCATTACAAGGCAGGTATTTGACCTCAATCGCACCTGGTGTTAAGTGAGATGCTGTCTAGGATGGTACATAGCTGCCCTGTAAGTGCCTATTCACTCTCGCTTTGAAAAGGCCCGGATTATAGTGTTCAGGAAAGACAGCAACAGACAGCGAATTCCAGTCCCTAGCTGTTCGCATTATAAAAGAGTTATCGAAATGCTATGGTGGAATGTCGACAATGTTGGAACGTTCGTAACTCCTTTTAAGCTGAAAAATACTAATCTGTTTTGATGGAACTTTACTATGTTACTTATTTATTTTGTTCGGAAAACCAACAGCAACCAAAATGAAAACTAAAATTAATCTCATCCATTTACAGCTGACTAGCTTTTGCCCGTGGCTTCGCCTGCATGAAAGTTTTGTCAAATTCGTTCTGTAGATTTTGTGTAAAAATAACAAACATCTTCACAGACTTTCACAGTTATAATATTTGTGAGATAGAGGAAAGGTCGAAGGAGTATATGTACACGAAGTACTTTTTGTGCATCAATATGGATCCCTTAAAACTGTAACGAATAACACACACAGAGCAGTAAAGGTCCGTATAAAAGGCACGAAAAACAGTGTCTCTTGTTGCACTTCGTTTTAGCCAAATGCCTTTCACTGCTGGACAAAGGCCTCCCTAAGGATTTCCGAAATGACCGGCCCTGCGCTGCCCGCATACAGGTGGTTCCCGGGACCTTTACCAGATCGTCGGTCCACTCTAGTAGGAGGCCTGCCCGCGCTACGTCTTCCGGCCCGTGGTTCCCACTCGAGAACTGTTCTCCCCTATCGGCTATCGTCTCGACGAGCTATGTGCCCCGCCCACTGCCACTTGATTTTAGCAATTCTGCGGGCTATGTCGGTTACTTTGGTTTTCCTGCGAATATTCTCATTTCTGATTCGGTCACGCAATGAGATATTTTTCATTAGGTACTCTGTCCCTACTGGCTATAGGGTGAGCTTATTATAGCCTCAATAAATGGGTTTTCCAACACAAAAAGAATTGTCCAAACCAGACCAGTAGTTCCTAAGATTAGCGTGTTTAAACAAACAAACAAACTCTTCAGCTTTATAATATTACTTACGGCCGCCCGCGACTTCGTACGAGTGGATCCCGTTTTACCCCCTTAGGGGTGGAGTATCGTAAAATCCTTTATTAGCGGATTCCTACGTCGTAACATCTACCAGCATGCCGAATTTCAGCCCGATCCGTCCAGTGGTTTAGGCTGTGCGTTGATAGATCACTATGTCAGTCAGTCAGTCACCTTTGAGTTATTAGTATATTATGTATATTTAGATATAGTATAGATGTTTGAATGTTTCTTGCAGCTAGCCTCCCAAAACTCCCGCCGCCGCAGCATGGAGCAACTGCGGCGGTTGACGCGCGAGCTTCGTGCGGTGCGCGCGTGTCGAGACGACGCGCTGGCCGAACGCGCGACGCTTGCGCGGCAGAGGGACGAAGCTAGGGCGCGGTGTAAACGGCTGAGGGATCATTTGATACAGGTATACAATAGCATAAGTTTAATTTCTTCTAGCTTTTAATACAACGCGCGAGTGACGTGCGACTCACGCGCGATTCTCGCGTGGCAGAAAGATGAAGCTAGGGCGCGGTGTAAACGGCTGAGGGATCATTTGATACAGGTAAGTTGTAGCATTAGTCTAAACTAGAATAGCCTAAGTGTCTTCTAGATTTTTCAAAGGAATAAGAGCCTTCTCGCTTGTAATACAACGCGCGAGTCACGTGCGATTCGCGCGCAGTAGAATGAAAAGAGGAAGAGCGCAGTGTCGGTGGTTGAGGGACCATCTGATACAGGTAAAAAGTAGCATAAGTTTCTTCTAGCTTTTAATACGACGCGCAAATAACGTGCGTTAACGTTCGTTTTCTTGCGCGTAAGAATAAAGGTATGCAATAAGCGTTTTCTAGCTCGTAATACAAAGCGCGAGCTTCGTGCGGTGCGCGCGTGTCGCGACGACGCGTTGGCCGAACGCGCGACGCTCGCGCGGCAGAGGGACGAGGCTAGAGCAAGGTGTAAACGGCTGAGGGATCATTTGATACAGGTAAACTATAGTGTGATTTCTGTTCAAGTGTCTTCCTGTTGTTAATTCAACGCGCGAGTAACGTGCGACTCACGCGCGATAGACGAGATGAGGGCAAGGTGTAAACGGCTGAGAGACCATTTGATACAGGTAAGAAAAAGGATAAAGGTACATACAAAAAGTGACTTTTAGCTCTTAATACTAAGTGTGAGTGACGTGCGCGTCACGCGCGTGTCGCGACGACGCGCTGGCCGAACGCGCGACGCAGAGGCAGAGAGACGAAGCTAGGGCGCGGTGTAAACGGCTGAGGGATCATTTGATACAGGTAGGTACATGAAATAATGTCTTTTAGATTCGTCACAACGCGCGAGCGACGTGCGTCTTTCGCGCGGCAGAGAGACGAGGCGAGGGCGAGGTGTAAACGAAACGACTGAAGGATCATTTCGATACCTTCAGGTTCAATTGTCGTATAAACCAAAACCCTACTTTTCAGGAGAGCCAAAAAACGTTTTTTTTTTTAATAAAAAAATCGTAACTTTTTTATTTGAGAAGTTATAAAAAAATGACCAAGAGAAAACATTTTTCAATTCTTGCGATGAAAAAGTCTAGATATTTAAAAAATGGGTATCTTCAGTAGTTTTAAAGTTAGCTTGGAGTTACGTCCTTAAAAAAGGCACTCGGTGGTTTATACGACCCATTATATTGGACCTAAAAATAACTCTTTACGTCGTATTTGATTTTTTAGTAAACACGAGACTGAAATTGATGGCTTAAAGACCATTAGATGTATTTTTTTTGGTTTATACACCCATTGATAAAGTGATTTATTCAAATGTATTTTTAAAACTATACATGTAAATAATGTATTGTTTACTATTTCCAGGCTTTTGTTGTTTAGAGAATTTGCACAAAGATATTTAACAGTGTAAAAACTATATTTGGTTGAGGTAGAAATAATAAATTTGCTTGCATACGAAAAATAACAAGTTTATTGTTTTTTTTTACAATTTTGAAGGAAAATTATGGCAAAACTAATAATTTTAAACAAAACTAAGCACCATAAATTTTGAACAAAAAAATACAATTACAGCAAAACATTAAGACAGCTTTCCTGGTTCTCTGCTGACGCATATTGAATTCGTTTGGTTATGATAAATTTTGCATAAAGAGAAGAGCCCCAGTATGCTCAGGAGAAGGATTTGTAATTTTTTGAGAATTTCTCTAAGGAATTTATATCTTTACAAGAAACTCAAATTTAAATTACAGCTAAAAGTAAAGGATAGATGACAAAATTTCAATTATTTGTCCGTCAGACAGATAATTAGAAAATATTAGACTCATTATTTTTTATTTTCTTTCATAATTAAATAATAACAGTGCTACATCGAGTTGAAATGGCGCGATACGTCACGCTTGAGTAGAATTTTTATTCAAAAGTGACGTCACGCGACATTTCAACGCAATATAACACTGTAATTATTCGATTACGGAAAAAAATATGAGTCTAATATTTTCTAATTATCTGTCTGACGAACTAAATAGATTTCGATTTCATTACCTAGTCATCATCCCTAATAGTACTTGTAAAGTAATAAATAATTACAGAGCATATCAAAAGGGTATAAATAGCATTCATGAGCACACTAAGGCTTGTTTTCTTTTCTTTAGTCGAGATCAATAAAATTCACGAATGTACTGGACCTGGAAAGCAACCTTATATACCTACCTATCTAGTTATTATCTTTAAAAGTAGAAACAATCAACTTTCTTTAAAAAACTTACTTACTGTCCATACATACATATGTGATGCAATAAATAAATGAATATGTATATGAAACAGATAATTACCATATAGAATACGTGGACTTACGACGTTGGATCCAAATATCTGGCCATATGTCTTTGGGCGTAAAAACCATTTTCAATTACGAGAGAGTTTTACATCCTGGCTTAAAAAAATGTATGGTTGATACATCTTAGCAAAAATACCAAAAACTAGCGTTTGGTTTTTACATCGTTTATAAGGTATTTATTTATCTTTTAGGCTATAATTTTTTGGGGCGTATAAACATTTTTTTTGCGAATTTCAATATATCGAATATACAGATCGATAGAGAAAAAAATTCTGATTAAAATGGTATATATAACTCAATTTGGCCAAAATGGTTTATACGACAATTGAACCTGAAGGTGTCGATTTGATACATATACACAGTAGCTTAAGTGTCTTCTAGCTTTTAATACAACGCGCGAGTAACGTGCGACCCACGCGCGATTCTCATGTGACTCACGCGCGACGCTCGCGCAGCAGAGAGACGAGGCTAGGACGCGGTGTATACGGCTGAGGGATCATTTGATACAGGTAAGAAGTAGCATAAGTTTAATTTCTTCTAGCTTTTAATACAACGTGCGAGTGACGTGCGACTCACGCGCGATTCTCGCACGACAGAGACGAGATGAGGGCAAGGTTTAAACGACTGAGAGATCATTTGATACAGGTACACAGTAGCATAGTGTCTCCTAGCTCTTAATACAACGTGCGAGTAATGTGCGACTCACGCGCGATACTCGCGTGGCAGAGAGACGAAGCTAGGGCGCGGTGTAAACGGCTGAGGGATCGTTTGATACAGGTAAGTTGTAGCATTAGTCTAAACTAGAATAGCCTAAGTGTTTTCTAGATTTATCAAAGGAATAAGAGTCTTCTCGCTTGTAATACAACGCGCGAGTGATGTGCGATTCACGCGCGAGTTTCGCGTGGCAGAGCGTTGAAGATAGAGCGAGATGTAGAAGGCTGAGGGATCATTTGATACAGGTATACAATAACATTACCATATATTTAATCCTTCAGAGACTAGATTAAGTCTTTCCCTCCAGGTATCTCGCGACGAGGCGTGGGTGCAGATTCAAGCTCTCTCTCTCTCTTTGTCTGTGAGACCATGGTTTCTAGAAGTATTTCGTAATCGTAACATTTCATGAAGATTCTAGATTAAAAGTGAATTAAACTTATTAACGACTATACTCTTATCTTTCCAGGTCCTCACCGACCGCCTAGACAACTCCAAAGTGCCAGAAATCGACGTCGAAACAACAGAATCTCAGCGCAAGCCCAAAGAAGAGAAAGACACAGCATCGTGCCCTCTCACTCCCGCCTGCGACATAGAAATAGACAAAAACATATTCGAGTGTCGAATAGATAAGCTTGTCCAAAAAAGCGTCAACCACATCTTCAACAAAAATGATAAAAAAAAGATTTTCGCCAAAACTGTTTTTTTGACAGACGACAAAGAAAAAAATTCAAATTCGAATGCGCCGTTGAATTTCAAAATACAAAATTCGAATTCGAAATTGCAGTCGAACGTGAGCTTTCATAATTCGAACGTCAAGTCTGTGGTCTTCGAAGGTTTGAACTGTTCGGTTGACACCACGGAGGTTTTGAACTTGTCGGTTAAGGAGGGTAGACGGAAAAGTCATGGGAGGAAGCAGTCGGCGCCTAGACGAATCACTTATGTGGAATACGAGGGTAAGTTATCTTTTTATCATCATCATCCTTTCAGCCACAGGACGTCCACTGCTGAACATAGGCCTCCCCCAATGATTTCCACATCGCCCGGTTGGTAGCGGCCTGCATCCAGCGCCTTCCTGCTACCTTTATGAGGTCGTCGGTCCACCTTGTGGGTGGAAGTCCTACGCTGCGTTTTCCAGTACATGGCCTCCACTCCAGAACCTTGCTGCCCCATCGGCCGTCAGTTCTGCGTACTATGTGCCCTGCCTCAGTGCAGTCTATAATCAATGTGTGTTACCACTACCAGTGATGACTTATGGTTCGAAAACGTGGCCTCTCACTATAGGCCTTATACAGAAGCTCAAAGCTGCACAGCGTGCTATGGAGAGGGCTATGCTCGGTGTTTCTTTACGAGATCGAATCAGAAATGAAGAGATCCATAAACGAACTAAAGTTGCTGTAAAGTATGCAGTAAAGCACGGTCTGTGAGCACGTAGAATTTTGTTCAATGACCCCTAGCTACCCATCCTTATCGCTCGCGCGTAATTATATTGCTGTCGCGACTGTGCGACGGGCGGCCGCAGTGAGTGTGCGAGCGCGACAGCAAAATAATTACGCGCGAGCGATAAGGATGGGTAGCTTGGGGTCATTGGACAAAATTCTACGTGCTCGTCGCTGACATAGCAAGCCGAAGTGGCAGTGGTTTTAACATAAATAAAATAATTGTTTGTTTATCCACAGTTGCCCCAGATGTGGTTCTCGACTTAAAAATCAAAAAGGAACCGCAGTGACGTCACCGCGTTCACACCACACAGACCAAAAATGTAACTATATAATGCGCAAAGAAACATAGATCTTAAGTCGTTCGAATAACGTCCATTATTGACCGTGTCTTGTTGAAAGTTGAGAGTTTTATAATCTGTCTATACGCGTCTCGCTCGCACTTCATTTGTTAGACAAAGCCGTGCGTATGACCAATATATTGTGAAGTTTTCCTCCGTGAAATACCTATATTATTTAGAATTCTATTTTTGTAGAAATTGGTTTTAAAAAAAACCATTTATTAAACTATGCTTAAAATTAACATTTGCGGAGTCAAGACATTGTACTTATTTGTATATTGTATAATATTGTGTGTCTTTTTTATGTGTCATTGTGACAATAAGTGTCATGGATTAGATTGGAGGTATAGATGAACTACACTGAACGGCAACATTGAATTTTCAAATAGATCCCGTTTATTCTGTAACCTATTATTGGTACCGTTTGAAAGAGCTCGTAAAGCACTTTCAGGATCAGTAACCAGTTTTTCGATATCTTGTGTAGTTTAGAAATAATCGAGTGAGATCACTTATCGTTTCCACCTTGTATAATTTCCAACATGTCAAAAATCGGAACCAGCTATACGGTATTGACGGTGGCGCCCCCTGTCTATGTCACGGGTGGGACAGGTCGTTGTAGTTCATCTATATTGACACTTTAACATGAGAAGTTACTACATTGACCTGTTTAACAAAGAATTTTAACATGAAAGAACAAAACATAAATTCTTTAAACCGCACCCTACGCTTTTTCAGGATTTTTAAAATCATAACATTATTATTGTGTAACAAACAGTGCCCCCACCAAGTCGAGCAAAAAAGCGGCACGGCCGTACCATCCTTTTCTCGAAGCAATTCAGGCCATTTTCGACCGCCTGTAACTTCGTTGTGGATAAAACTAGAAGGCTGAATTTTCATTAGCTATGCAGGCATTGTAAAGACACGGTATATTTAAAATTTCATTCAATTTGAACCAGTAGTTTAAGAATTATAACGGGTCAAAGTTACTTAATTTTGTCACTCACTGACTGACTCACTGACTCACCGATCATCAAAACTCTAAGGCACTTCTAGCAGACCTAGAAGCTTCAAATTTGGAATATAAGTAGTGTTTGGTGTATGAATCAAGGAAAAACTAAAATATTTGGGGGCACGGTAGTGCAACCGCCAAGTCGAGTAAAATTTTTCAATTTCGGTCCAGTTTTCTAGATACATAACTGCTGTCTACAAAATACAAAAAGAAATGATATTTGGGGGCACGGTAGTGCAACCGCCAAGTCGAGTAAAATTTTTCAATTTCGGTCCAGTTTTCTAGATACATAACTGCTGTCTACAAAATACAAAAAGAAATGAGATCCCATCAAAAACAATACTTGTCAAAAAAACCAAGTCTCGCAACTCAGTTGTTCTACGGTAAAAAGTTGTGAGATCCATGTAATACCAAGTCCAGGCCAGGAAATCTTTAACGTTTTACATAAATATATTGACTTGGCCATCGCATGAAAACACGTGTAAATTAAATTATTTAGTGCGATGGCCAAGTCAATAATTTATGTAAAACGTTAAAGATTTCCTGGCCTGGACTTAGTATTACATGGATCTCACAACTTTTTACCGTAGAACAACTGAGTTGCGAGACTTGGTTTTTTTGACAAGTATTGTTTTTGATGGGTATTATTATACAGAAGAGGTATTAAATATTAATACTTCATTCATCTACATATAAAAAATATGGTGGTGCTATGCTATTTTTGCGTCATTTTTCTGACTGAATGCAAAATTTAATTTTGGTCTTTTTTGAGTAAGAAATCCGTATTATTCCGAGTTCCAAAGTGCCAAAAGCTATATTTTCTACAAAAAAACCCATTTCAAGTCGATTTAGCCTGTTATTATTTAATTTATGAAAGAAAATAAAAAATACGAGTCTAATATTTTCTAATTATCTGTCTGACGGACAAATAATTGAAATTTTGTCATCTAGCCTATTCCCAAACACAATTAAAAGAAAAATTTTATGTTAGCTTATTATAATAATTGAATGTAATATGAAGTTTTACCATGCTTAGTTTAATGATTATGCCTTATACAGGGTGTCCCGTAAAGAGCGTGCCATACTTAAGGAGATTGACTAATGGATGGCCATAAAAAATCTATTTTGGAAAAGATCCATCTTTTTCATGTTTTTTTAATTCTCAATTTTGAGTCTTTCTCTTGTCGCTATATGTACAAATGAGCAGATATTTCTCTTATTCTTCTTTTTATACATCTTGAAAATACTATCCCATTTATAAACAGAGCAACAAGAGATAGGCACAAAATAGAGGATTTAAAATAACATGAAAAAAATCATATCTTTGAAATGGGGACATTTTTACTAAAGGATTTTTTTCGTATAGATGATCATTCATTAGTCTATCTATCATAAGTTTTGTACGCTCTTTACGGGACACCCTGTAGTAATATTAATTAGCCTGGACACTGTCGAATGATAATCTCGATATAATTCACAACTAAATTTAGTTAAGGGAGTTTGAAATATATTTTTAGAAGGAGATGAATGTTGAATTTTGTTGATACTTACTTGTATTGTTGAGTTTGGTTGTAGCGTTATAGAATAAAGGTCATAGCAGACTTATCAACTCGGAAAGGGATCAACGCCGTATCGCCTTCCGCGAGCTTTCAACCGCGAGGCGAGGCGTTTACGTTACGGTGCGGATAAGTGTGCGTTACAGTACGGAGTTTCATACAAAGAATACTGATTACGTTTCCCGGTTGTTAATGCCCGTTTTCACCATCAATCCCTAATTTTTAAGTGACCTCTATGGTAACACTCAATATGAATTTTGTTTGCATAGGGGTCACTTAAAACCTAGGGATTGATGGTGAAAACGGGCATAAGTGTCCTACGTCCTTAAGTGTGCTAATATATGACGGCCAAAAATGTCGAAGAACGAACGTCCAATGAGGGCTACCGTATTTGTTAGCCAGATGGCGCCACTGTCAACGTAAGGGTTTTTTTTATCCACAACGAGGAAGCTCTTAGCCTGTAACCACAAAATATAACAGAAGACAAACTCCATACTAAACGCGCTCGAGCCACGCACACATAGACACCGCTCTAGCAAGACTGTCTTGGACGAATGCGAGCGCGACGTGGCGCGACAGACGTTCGCCACACGTTCGCTGTGGTTCGCTTGAGTCACGCGCCGGTCAACCGCCTGTGATATTATTTTGTTTTGGAAATTGACGAAAATGAGTGAACAGAAAAAGTCGTATTATAATTGTTCGGTATTTGGTTGCTTAAACTCATCATTAAATACCGAATATTCATTTTTTAAATTACCAGTTGATTCGGGGAGGTAAGTAAGTTATTTATTTGAATTTCAATTGAAATTGAAAGCCAACTCAATTATTAGGAATATCGAATTGTTTTAGAGAGGTTTTAGGAATTATTGGATAACTAGCTTTTGCCCGCGGCTTCACCAGCGTGAAATTTAGTTTGTCACAGATCGTCATAAATTATAGCCTATAGTTATGTTATTCAGGGTTATAAACAATAATACTGTAAAGTTACATCAAAATCCGTTAAGTAGTTTTTGCGTGAAAGAGCAAAAAACATCCAGTCATCCAAACTTTCGCATTTATAATATTATAGTTGGATAATAGTGTCAACCACTCAACTAAATACTAATTCCTTCTCGTGTATTTGTTTGCAAACTATTACTATAATAACGTACTAAATATAAATAAGTATACGTGGATATCTGTTATTGTCTTTCTTGCATAGTATTAAGAGTAACATTTTTCTATCATAACGAAATAAACGCAACACATGACAAGACAACCCTAGCGCGACGGCCGAGCGTGCGAGCGAGAGAGGTATGCAAAGCGAGGTACATACATGAGTTTACCTTCTGTTATATTTTGTGCTGTAACTCACCTGATGGTAAGTGACGATCAGGCCGAAGGTGGAAGCGAGCTTCATCCGGAATCCTCAACCACGGAGGAACTGGCTATCTTACCTCTAACTGCCGGAACACAACAATGCTGTTAACATTGTTGTTATGGCGACAGAATTAGGTAAGATGGTGGTAGCTAGCCAGGCGGACTTAGAACAAGCCCTACCACCAAACAAACCGAACAGAAAAATCTGCCCCCACTGGGAATCGAATCCGGGACCACTGCGTCTGAAGCAGGTGGTGCTGAAGTAAACTATCGCTTTTTGTAATTTTATTATTTTCTTATTATTTCTCCAGTTGCGCCATTTAGTGAGCGCAAATACGGTAGCCTTCATTATTAGAATCATTTAACTACATTTCCAATGATAATTTCTCAAAAAACGGCCAATTTTGAGTCGGAACCGCGTTATGAGGGTTCCGTAAGCTCATTCAAGATGGTTGATATCTCTTCTCATATTTTACTTGAAAAATACACCATAGTATTTCCTTTCATGCCTTTCAGATTACTTTAAAATATAATTGTTTATAAACGTAGCAGGAAGGCGCTGGATGCAGGCCGCTACCAACCGGGCGATGTGGAAGTCATTGGGGGAGGCCTATGTTCAGCAGTGGACGTCCTGTGGCTGAAATGATAATGATAATATAACAGTTTATTTAAAGAGTCCTTATATGATGATAAGGAGTAAGGACTATGATGATGATGATGGTGATTGTTTGTTCTTACTACGGCTCATCTTGAAATGTGAGTGTGTTAAAAATGATATTTTATGATAAAATAACATGATATTTTGATAAAATTATATTTAGATGTGACTGCACTGATAATTTAGTAGTCTTTTATATGTATAATATTGTTTTATATGTCGTTGATAATAAAAAAATAATGGTCTTGAAAATATTTAACATTGGACGTTTTAAAAAATTTATAATGAATAAATGTAATATTTTTAACCTTTATAATGTGATGAAGTTTTTAAGTTTTTGTATGGTGGCCTAAATTACTTCCTTTAATAATAAATGATGAATTTCTCCATTATATTTTAATGTTTTGTACTATAAGATTCAGAATTGTATTGAGAAGTCATTGTTTTGGTAAGTTTTTATTTTGTCTGGCCAATATTTCTTGGGATGGCAAGTGTCTTTTTTTTCGGAAGTTTTCAAGGCATATTGTTGCTTGGTTAATTATGTACGTTAAGCTTGAAAGTGCCAGCTAATATTATGTGTAGTCCATTAGAAGAGTTTAAATATTGCCATGGATAAGTTTCATGACAAATGTTATACAAGTATACAATATGATATGTATGTATCGTTAGATATACATTGTTAGAGTTAAGAACAAAATTGTGTATAGATTGAATATAATGTGATGTTGAGTTTTAATAAATAATTTTAGTTACCTAAATTATGTGGTTTTCTTTCTTAGTATTCTTTACGATTATGTACCATCCTAGACAGCATCCCACTTAACATAAGGTGTGATTTCATTGCAATCAAATGCTTAGATTGAAAATTGGTAGGTTTCGATTCACTCAGGAAATTAACATAATATCTATAGGTATTTTGGCGAAAATAGAACAGTGGCCACAGAAAAAAAATACTGTATGTTATATAGGCCACTGCCAACTAGCCATTGTGGAAATCTTGGGGTTAGGCCTATGTTCAGCAGTGGACGTCCTATGGCTGAAATTATCATGATTATGATGATTCCAAAGCTATTTACACACATTTTATTTATCCAGGTTTATAGCCTGACCAGGAACATAAAAACCCTGGCATAGTGGCGCGTCAATTGCATTTGATAGTGCAACACTGAGTACAGTCGTACCTGTGTTAAATTAATAGGCTAACTTTATGTATCAGGATTCAGGATTACGGGCTAATTTGATATTTTCATAAATTAACGAAAAAATATTATTATAGGTAACCTGATTTAAATAAATTAAATGAAACCATCAATCGAGCTAGTAGAATTTATTTTATTATTCATCAATAATCAAATTCAGAACTTGAATATTCAACTGCAATGTCTGCTCATGAACGCTTCAAACTCGGTACTTCTTTCCCAATCCCATAAAATTCAACACTTAGAAGTGACAAAAATTTTTAAAATAGGTAGTTGAAACAAACCACAGCTAATTTTCATAGTGGACTGTACTATACGATAAACATGGTCAGTCAATTTGACAACCTTTGTCGGAAACATTATTCAATGAAAATATTGTCCAAACCCTTAGTATTTCTCTTCGACAAATACTTTAACACATTGTGAACCACTTTTCTTTCACGACTTTAAAAATATTTTAGCAATTTAATTCATAAAACCAATTGCGCACATTTAAAATAAACTTTGTTTACACTTTGACAGCAATAGACTGACATGCAAGGTGACATGTCAATGAAGTTTTCAGTTACTGTTGCCATTAAAAGAAATTAGTACCATTAGTTTTCCGCAACATGGCGAGGGTTTTTATGTTCCTGGTCAGGCTATACATTAGATATAATTATTTACCAAAGGGTAAAAAGGAATTGGCCTATAACTAACTCTCCACGCTGACAAGCATAATGTTAGCTTTTTGTCCTTCTAGCAAGCACCCAACGATATCCACGGGAAGAGTGGGGGTATTAAAATGAATATTGAATAATAAAGTATCATTAATGAATTAAATTAAATTTGAGTGAGAATAGGCACTTACTGGACAGGTAACTGTAGACGTGGGTAAGACCATAGTACTTTATTAATGAGTGTACCTACCCACAAAGACTATAAATCTAGAGTTATTAATAAAAATAATAAATAAAACGTTTATATATAAAAAAGAGAGGTGGTACATATTCTTGATAACGTTACAAAGTTATGCCATGCATAATAGCATGCTAGATATAGATACTAACTTTGCCTGTAAATGAGACCCAAACTGTGCCCAAACGTGCCCAAACTAAGAGATTAATGAATATACTTTTTGCGCCATCTGGTTAAATTATTATGTACTACTAAGTACGTCTACTTGCCGATAGATGGCGATAGCGTAGTTTCTATTAGTGCCATCTAGCGGTTGGTAGAAGACTTACTACAAATAAAAGCATTGCGTTTAACGCCATCTATTATTCATTTCTTAAACTTCTTAGTCCCTTTCTAATGTGTAGATGTCGCTACAGATTTTTTTGCATCTGGCAACATTGAATTCTACTAGCGACCTCTAGTGTCATTAATGAAAGACTTTCCTTTTGTCTCGTCCGATCCAATATGGCGGCAAACGGTGTATGAAAGGTGCGGAATGTTTTGGTTTTGGGACGAACAATAAAAATAGTGAAAAATCGACGAACCCCGAGAAAAACATGCAATGGCCGGCGCTGTAACGCGATTGCCTTGCTACTAATACTGAGTGAGATAACGTTACGCGGGTGTTGTGTCATTCTTGGTGTATTTTGAAAAGTGATTTTTTTCTGTGAGTTTTCTCGCTAATGTGTTCGCCTGTGGTATTAATATGTGACATCAGTTTACGCGATAGATATGTCTACCGATCCTGATAATAATACATGTCCTAATACGAGTGCTATCCAGGTTTTTGTTGACAGTGCCCCTGAATTAGTAGGGGATAGTAGTGAAAATGAATCTGACAAAAAGAAGAAAAAATCTCGAAATGTGTCCTTCCCTGATGAAGATCAGCTAGTGACCCAGTACTTCGAGCCGGCCAATCCTTGGCAGAATGGTAAGTGTACCTCTAACCTGATAAAATCTAACCAACATTATAGCAATACAACAGTCTATCATAGTAAAGATCAATTAAAAAACGAAGGTCTTCTATATTCCTGTGTGATTTCTACAATTAAAAACAAATTTATTGATTATGCACATCATATTTTTAAAGGCTCCAGAATTACACAAACAATCAACAACAGGTTATTAAATTTTCAATATTGTTGAAAATTATTCACATATATTTTTTACTACAAAATACATAAAACAAGCATAACATTGTAGGCACTGCGTACCTATATCAATAAATTAATGCCAATTATATTAAAGAGCAAAATATTGAAATTCAAAACATTTAACAGTAGGTAATAAACAGAATTCAATACAAAAATAATATTAATTACATAATTTAATATTTATCCTCAATTTAACGGTTATCCTGTTATTATTTATACTTACGAGCTAAAATAAAATAAAAACAAACCTATGTTTATTTTCTCTAGATCCCCTAAAATCAACTTTAACATAACTTTAACTTGAAACTTCCTTAAAGTGTTAACCCCCGCACCAATACCTATGCCAATACTCTTTAAGATTTTTTAACGCACTAAAGCTGGGTTGCACCGTCTTACTTTAACTTTGACAAACGTCAAAAATCTGTCAAACTCCATACAATAATCACCGGTCATCATTACGGTCAAAGTTTGGTGGTGCAACTTAGCCTAACAATCATACACTGTACAATACAGGCATGTCAGTCTTGTCCCAATAATGGGCAGACTCATGTTCTTATGGTAATCATTATTTTTAATTTTAACGTAGTTTTTTTGCCACAGATTCGACTATTGACCATGGTGTTCTATGCAAATGTTATAGGTATTTACTTTTTCTGTAGTTGTATCTAAAAATAAATGTATTTTTCTATCAGAGTAAATCTATCTTTCATAGTTATTGGTTTCAGTCCAACCTTCATAGGTTAGGTAAGGAATCTATCCATAAAATATATTTTGATATCCTATCTACTAAATAATAATAATAATTAAAAAAAAAGGCTTATTATTAAATCCTATCTACTACTTGACACCTAATTATGATAGAATGAAATTGATATCTCGTTTATTGATTCAGCTAGGTCAGGTACTTTTGAAGATCTAGAAGATTTTTAACGAACCCTTTTCCTTTTTGGTCCAGTGTTCTTAATTAACTAGACAATCTCCATTTTACATTTTAGGCATTAATATTAATATACTTTATTACTGGATTACAAGATATTTTACAACATTAATTAACCATTTCATTTTACAATTTAGCTACACTCATCTCCAGTTTGTCCTTGGACATAGGCCTCCTCCAATGATCTCCATGCTTCTCTGTTTCTAGCCATTTGTGGCCATAATGGCCCTGCTAATTCGCGGATACATTTTAGGCATTATACAATATGAAGTTTTAGGTACTTTGAACTGTTATTTGTAAAAGCAGACTTACTACATGTAAAAATAGATAAGAAATAATGTAAACAAACTGTAAGACTAAACATTATGAGATCATCGAAAATTATACATTATACTACCTTTTGTCTGTGACTTGGTCTGCATTAATTACTAAGCCTATGTTGCACCATCTTTCTACAAAAAAACACAAATTTTGGTTATAGTTATGTTTTAAGTAAGGTGTAACTCAGCCTTAGTCTCTCACATCACTTTTTATACTAAATTCTGTATGTCTCATTTTAACAATGATTAGGTTTTCCAATACAAAGTTTCATCTTTATGTTTTTCCCTTAAAATATACCTAACTACTTTTATCTCCAATATACAATCTATCATTTCCAATATCATCTGGTTATATGCCTTAAAAAACACACCTAATAAGGACAGATTTTTCAATCATCAAGATATCTTTTAACTGAAGAATAAACTTGTCATTTTGACATATTTCCCATACTGAAACTGTCAATATGGTAAACTTAATCTTCAGTTAAAAGTTATCAGACGATTGAAAAATCAACCCTAAATAAAATAACATTGAAATCATAGAATTAAAATCTATTCTCTCTTAAAAAATTGTTTTCATGTAAACATAACACAGACTTATTACATACTTTATTTTAACATGTACCTATAATACAACACTGCCTAGAACAGATCTACGTAGATATAAATAAAAACATTGTTCACAATGATATCCTTTAATCGTTCCAAGTGCAGAGCAACAAGGCACAATGTGTTGCATCATTGCAACCATTACAATCGCAGCATCTGGCAAGATGTCAAGCTGTTTCCTCGTACTGTGAGAATATCGGAATGCCTTTGTTTATTTGCTTTGTTGATTGTGACTGGACTGCGGTGATAATTAATTTCGTTTGATAAATTAATCGCACGGTTGGTAGCGGCCTTTTTTTTAACCCAGGAAAATGGCCTATCCATACCTACGGCGGGACCCAACACGCCCCCACTTAATGGGGGGCCGACAGGATTAGCCGGGACCACGAGGCCAATCGCGTCTCCAACCTGCTGGCCACCACCAAGGGGAGGAAGAAGCGAACGGTCGTATAACCGCCTTCTAACTCCCCTGGTTGGTCGCTACCAACTTGCAACTTGGGTTGGTAGCAGGCCGCTGCCTGCATCCAGTATTCCAGTGCCTTTCTGCTACCTTTGTCAGGTAGTTACCGTTACCGTGCGATCTGGAACTCATTGGTGGAGGCCTATGTTCAGCAGTGGACGTCATTTGACTGAAACGTAGCGCAAAACTAGATTCGACTGGATTGATAACGGGATATCCAACACAAAAAATTTTTTTCTAATCGGTCCAGTATTTCCTGAGAATAGCGCGTTCAAACAATCTCTTCAGCTTTATAATATTAAGTATAGATTGATAATAATAGGTAGATTTATTACTAGGCCGAGGTATAGGGAAAATTTAGCTAGCACGTCTACGGCAGACTGTAAATAAATAAACACTGATAACACGACTGATAAGAAACCCAATGGAGTTGGATGCAGTAGGCTTACTAAAGCCCGGTTGCGCTCGCACACTTACTGCGGGCGCCCATCGCACAGTCGCGACAGCAATATAATTACGCGCAAGCGATAAGGATGGGTAGCTTGGGGTCATTGGACAAAATTCTACGTGCTCACAGACCAGCCTATAGCCAATCTATGTGTCGCGGAAGTCTAAGGCTACGGCCGGATACTCGCGACACCTCGTCTCAGGCGATCACGGAACGCCGCGGAGGTTTTAGTGGGTATATCTCGTCCTTTTCAGGGCGGAGCAGCCCCCTTCTCAGGGCGCCGGGAGTCCCACACACCACCCTGTCCCCCGGCAGTGGTGACGGTGCGCAAAGCATTTCCTCTGCGACAAAAAAAAACTAACCAATCTATACTTTACGTTCTTCGAACTCCTATGATGCTCTTCTGATTAATTTCGTTGCGGGTCCAATGACAGTTTAACTTTCCCCCGGGACAATCTTGACGTTTACTGGTTGGGTTGTTAGCGGTCAAGCTGTAGATCATGGCTACACAGGGGTTGCAGCGGTGGGAACGAGAGGTGGGAATAGTCCCGTAGATAATCGATACTGTCGCCTAAACTGCTAGTGGGACATTTCTATTAAACAATACTTGTAATTGAAGTCGGTCCTGTTTTTTACTGGTCCAGTTTAATGACAAAACCGAATAGCAAACTCGGACTCTGTTTTTGAGTGGGTAATTTGTGGTGATGTCACTCATTTCAGCCACAGGACGTCCACTGCTGAACATAGGCCTCCCCCAATGATTTCCACATCGCCCGGTTGGTAGCGGCCTGCATTTATCGCCTTCGTGCTACCTTTATGAGGTCGTCGGTCCACCTTTTAGCTAAAATCGCTACTTTTCTCAAAAAGGCAAAAAGTTTAATACTACTGCTTTTCTTCAATTGTATTATTTATCTTTGTCAGATCTTTCGCCGCATAGAAGATCTAAACCCAAGACGATAAGTTCGAATTTGCAACGTTCACATTTGCTATCGTTCCAAGGTTGCTATAACCAATTGTGAATTGTACTTCCTTGTTTGAAAGGCTTCAGTTAAGATAACTCATTCATTGTGTCATTATCATCAATTGCTAGCTTATGCCTGTGGCTTCGCTCGCGAATTTACGGTACAGTAATTGTTAAATAGTTCATGACACCCTAAGTCAGAAAAAAGGAGATCCGTAGGAGAACCAGAGTGACTGACTGACATAGCCCGCAGAATTGCTAAAATCAAGTGGCAGTGGGCGGGGCACAAAGGTTCTTGAATGGCGACCACGAGCCGGAAGACGTAGCGTGGGCAGGCCTCCCACTAGGTGGACCGACGATCTGGTGAAGGTCGCGGGAGGTGCCTGGATGCGAGCGGCGTGGTCTTTGTGGAAATCCTTGGGGGAGGCCTTTGTCCAGCTGTGGACGTCTTTCGGCAAAGTGACCAAAAAGTTGACAACGCAACCTTATACCAATTGCTAAAAAGACATGTTGCGAACTTATTGGCTACTTTGGGTGTCACGAACTATTAGACGCTGACTGTACTGTAACATAAGCGAACGAACACAATCAGCCCAGCTTAAAGTTTATTTATGTCCACAACGAAGAAGCTCTTGGCCTTCCATATCACCTGATGGAAAGTGATGATCAGGTCGAAGGTAAAAGCAGGCTTCCGGAATCCTCAGAAGAACAGGCTATCTTACCTCTAAAGGTACAAGTCCAAGATGAACTGCAGACCGCAAACTGCAACCGCAAACAGCAAATCTCTATGAAATCCCCACCGCGGCTTGCAGCTTTCATAGAGGACTTGTATCTTAACTGCCAAAACATAACGATGCTGTTAACTTATCATCAGAATTTTCAGGTATTATTATAATAGTAACATATTTGTCCCTTAGTCACCCTGCCTGCGTCCAGCGCTTCCTTGCTACCTTTATGATGTCGTCGGGTTACCTTGTGGGTGGACGTCCCACGCTGCGTTACCCAGTACGCGGCCTCCATTCCAGAACCTTGCTGCCCCATCGGCCGTCAGTTCTGCGTACTATGTGCCCTGCCCATTTCCACTTCAGCTTGTAAATCTGTCGGGCTATGTCAGCGACTTTAGTTCGTTTACGGATCTCCTCATTTCTGATTCGATCTCGTAAAGTCTCATAATTTCAAAGACTAAAATCCCGCTAACATCGTTAAAAGCACACAAAGATGGAGTTATATTTAGACCGGGAACGGTATTTTCCTATGTTTTGAAAACTGTTTTGGCACTCGTTTCGGTGTAAACTTGTTTATTGACGGTACGTGGAGATTATTGGCATCACCTTTTGATTGTAAACGAATAAATTAAAAGGTTTATAACGTACGTGTGGTTCCGGAAGAGAGGAATGGGACCACTCTTCCCGTGGATGTCGTAATCATAATGCTTCAACCACACCAACGCGTGCAGATCGCTATCGCCGGCGCAATCAAAGGTTGACCTCTGTGATTGGTCACAGCACAGGATCGACAGGTCGCGTGAACTGTCATAGGTCGCGCGACCTGTCATTGATCTTTGATCGCGCCGGCGATGGCAATCTGCACGCGTTGGTGTGGTTGAAGCTTAAGAGATTATGCGAACATCAGGTTGTCTAGTTCCCATAGTACAAGCTTTGCTTAGTTTAGGACTAGAGACGCATTGTAAAATGTCCAAGGCCTCCCCAACCCGTCTGGCCAACATGGGATGATGTGTAGGTACATATTAAACTACAAATTATTGTTAAACTAAACGTTAACTGTTTACGTTGGTTTATCTAACGGTGCGAAAACAAGCGATATCGTGCTGATAAGTTATATTGTTGCCTAGTCTAGGATAGTCTGGTACATACGTAAATAGGTAGTTATGACATAATAATTAATTTAATTGTAGGCAGGCCTCCCACCATGTGGTCGACGATCTGGTGAAGGTCGCGGAAAGAGCCAGGATGCGGGCAGCGCAGCCGGTCGTTATGGAAATCCTTGGGGGAGGCCTTTGTCCAGCAGTGGACGTCATTTGGCTGAATCGAACGAACGAATTAATTTAAGGGATTTTTGTTACTTTTATTGTATCTTCGAACTAGCTGTCTTGACTTATGGTCCTATGTCCCCTAGATGGGGCAGAGGGCGTCCACAACAGTCCTCCATCTCGTTCGGTCTTGAGCTTCTCGCTTGATCTCGCTCCAGGTCTTGCCGATCTTCTTCGCCTCGTCCGCTACAGTGCGCCGCCAAGTTTGCCTGGGTCGACCACGTTTGCGTTTTCCTTGGGGATTCCAATCCAGAGCCTGCTTAGGGATGTGATCGGGGTCCCTTCGGAGAGTGTACGACGGAGAGTGAGAGAACTAGCTGTGACCGCGACTTAGGGGGCGTCCATAAATTACGTGAGACAATTTTGGCTATTTTTCAACCCCCCCGCCCCCCTTGGTGAGATTTGGTGAGATTTTGCCTGACCCCCTCCCCCACCCCCAAATCTCACGTGATATTAAAAAAATCCGAAATTTAATAGTTTTGGAGTAATTTAACTGAGAAACATTTTTTTTGTGTGCTTTAACGTTGTCGCTAACGAGTGCATCAAAAAGATCTATAAAGTTGAAGATTTTAGTTCTTGAAAGTATCTGCTACGGACGCTGTACAATCATCATACATTTTAATGTATGTTATTTTTTACACAGTCGCTAGCGGATGACGATTGATGTAAAGTCGCACTGAGCCCACTGATTACGAATAGATCCAGAAAAACACGTGTAGGTAGTGACAGCGGTTAGTACTAGGGTCACATTGTTTTTTTACAAAAGTACCTAGTCTAATTGTTCCTTTCTACAAAATCGCTAATAATCTAGCAAAATCGATTTTGATAAAAAAAGAACTTGTTTTATAATTTTCTTAATTTCGTCATTTTTTCTGCATTTTAGTATTCACACATGCATTTTTAGTTTTATTTGTTTAGACTGTACAGAATAAAATGACATTATCATCATACAAAAATCATTTTTTAGTCTTGACAAGGAACCCTTATAGTTTCGATATGTCTGGCTGTCTGTCTGTCCGAGGTTTTGCTTGGAAACTATTGGCATTAGGGAGCTGTAATTTAGTAGAGGTATGTATATTAATCACGCCGACAAAACGGTAGAATAAAATTATGAAAAAAATTTTTTTTTAGGGTAGGGGACTACATGTAAAGTGGGGATGATTTTTTTTTTCGTCTTCTGCCCCATCGTGTGGGGTATCGTTGGATAGGTCTTTTAAAATGGCTTAGGGGTTTCTAAGACCATTTTTCGATTTAGGGATCCGTTTGCAAAATGTTAAAGTTTGAAGTGCCAATTTTTGTCCGAGTAGGTACAGAGTTTGTTACTGTTGGCTTGATAAATCTGGAAAAATTCAAGATTATAGTGCTTTTTATGAACTTTCAAGGAAAACTATAGCGGTTAAGATAGATCAGTTAGTTCAAGAGTAATAGTCTCGTTTTACTCATGTATTATAAAATTTCATACCTAATAAAAATTCCTTAGAAGAAAATATTAAAAGTGACTTTAGATGAAGTAATTGCTTACTTCTGAAATATAATTATTGTGATAACGACGGACAACTACGGAACCCTACACTGCGCGTGCCACGACACGCACTTGGCCAATAGGCTAGTTTCCTAAAAAAATTTTTTTAGTCCGTTAATTTTAGTATAAAAAAATATTGGACATGTATATTTTTAATTGTCAATCAAACAAATAATTACCAAGTTATAGTGCGTTGAAGTTCCGCGCGACGTCACAAAGTTCTGCACTTTTGAGCACTCATTGACGTCACGGGCCTTTTCTTTAGAACCTCGCTTCGGCACGCTTTATCTCTTTACATTTTCATTAGTTTGAAAAAGTGAAAAATACGTGTCGAGTATTTTTTGATAAGCTAAATGACGGACTAATTAAAACTCTTGCTTTTTTACCCAGGAAACGTCCCTATTTATTTACTTAAGATTTAACCCAGTTTTCTGGCAAACTCTATTTCTCTATTTCTTGTGGGAAAAAATACGTGATATTTCCCGAGACCCCCCCTCTCCCCCACGTGAGATTTAGTGAGGTTTTTGTTGACCCCCTCCCCCCCCTAAAAGCCTCACGTAATTTATGGACGCCCCCTTACGCGTGAAAATAGTTAAATAATATTTCCCGTTTTTGCAACATTTTTCTTTACTAAGCAGTAAAGAAAAATGTATGTAATGTAATGTACAGTCAATACTGTAGGGTGATGTTATGTAGCCTGAGGCCTTCCTCGATAAATGGGCTATCCAACACAAAAAATATTTTCAAATCGGACCAGTAGTTCCTGAGATTAGCGCGGTTCAAGCAAACAAATTCTTCAGCTTTACAAGTCCAAGTCGTAGAACAAAAAGTACCTATTTGCTTATGATGTCTGCCATCTAGCCCTGCGAGGTTGGTGGTCTTTTGCAAATAAATAACAGTATAACTTCTGTAAACTATTTGTTGTTTTCCGGCAGTTAGAGGTAAGATAACCAGTTCCTCCGTGGTTGAGGATTCCGGGTGAAGCTCGCTTCCACCTTTGGCCTGATCATCACTTACCATCAGATGAGATACAGGCCAAGAGCTTCCTCTTTGTGGATAAAAAAAACTAGACTCCTATAGACTATAATGTATGTCTAGCGCTTAAGGTTCGGTCGCTTGTTTCGAGAACGGGTCTGCGTTGCCCGCCCCGCTCCCGCGCCGCCGCCGCTCCCGCCCCGCTGCCCGCTAAACTCGAGGCTGAGGCCTAACTCAGTCAGTACCTGAGGTATGGGAGCGCTACGAGAGGGATGACGACATTGACATATGATATGACAGGGCATATAAATCTGAAGTCTCGCTGACGTTTGATCCTCACAAAATTACCCTCCCGTGCCGCAGCCATACCTCAGGCATTGACGGAATTAAGCACTTGACCTGTGACCTGTAGTCACGTCCACAAATTAATTATCAAGTATGTATAGCTATTTTTGTCATAGGATACATGAACTTTTCTTCGAAGAAGCGTTCTTTTTTCGGCATTTACGCAAAGCAAACGCTGTTATCAGCACTATCAAACATAGTGATATAATTTTACGATCGTTATCACCGATCGGTCATGCGCACTTTATCGATTACAACATGCGTAATCGCATTGGAACACTATAGTTTACTATATTTTTTACAAAAAAATATAAATAATTATTTGGTCACTTACATAAAAACTTACACAGGTTCTGAATTCTCAAAACCGGAGTACTTATGCTTAGGGTTAAATTATAATTTAGAAAAAAAATCTTTAATATTGTTTAATTTAAGTATTTAATATTTTTGCTCAATTACGGTTTGTCACAAAAAGGCGATTTTCGTACCACGTTATCAAAGATAGTTAATGTTTGAAAAATTATCAATTTCCCAATTAAACCACTGATATTACGAAATAACTAATTTACGCGGTTCAATAGATAAGCAACGCCATCTAGGGAAAATAAACATAGTTTTTACTATTTGAAAGATGACTGACATGCCAGAAGTTAAGTAACTTAATATCTCAAAAGAAATTAATTAGGTGATTGCTATAATAGTAATTAGCCTATACATAGTTATTGGCATATTGGATTGTTAATAAGTAAGAGACAAAAATATTTACTACATTGGACTGCATATTGCTCAGAAAAAATATTTGTCTTTTTTCCTCTCTTAATAACTTCCATTAGGCTTGTTTCTTTTCATTTTAGGCAAGTTGGCCAATAACTATGTATTGGCTAATTACTATAGCGATCACCCTACATTATTTCACTCCAGGCTTTTTACCCTTCGCTCCTTACAAAAACTTTAAAATAGAGATGTTTCCTGGGTAAAAAAGCAAGAGTTTTAATTAGTCCGTCAGTTAGCTTATCAAAAACTACTCGACACCTATTTTTCACTTTTTAAAACTAATGAAAATGTAAAGAGATAAAGCGCGCCAAAGTTCTAAAGAAAAGGCTCGTGACTTCAGTAAGTGCGTAAAAGTGCAGCACTTAGTGACGTCGCGCGGAACTTCAAGGCACTATAACTTTGTAAGTATTTGTTTGATTGACAATTAAAAATATACGTGTCCAATATTTTTTTATATTAAAATTGACGGACTAAAAAAATTTTTTTACGAAACTAGCCTATTATCTCTAAAGGTCAGTTACCCAACCCGTCTGGCCAGCGTGGGGAGTTTAGGCCGAATCCTCCATTTGCCTCTGGTAAATGAGGGTTTTCGCGTACGAAAGATCCGCTAGATGGCGGGACGGGGATGTGGGGTCTGACTGCTGCGTGATTGGTGGATTTTGACATATCTGTCAATGCCATGTCAAAAATAACCAATCATGCAGCATTTGAACCTCGCGTCTACGTATTGCCATCTGGCGGATTTTTCATACGCAAAAACCCTCATTAGAGAGGGTCGTGCTCCTGCAGTGGAGACTAAATGATCTGATGATTTTCTAGCTTTTGAGGCGACTATAGCTCAAAGGTGTCACTTTCAGACTGCTGATTCGTCGGTTACTCGGGAGTTTCGAACTAGGCTAGATTAAATTGTTGCGCTATAGGCCTAAGATGCGCGCCGCGATAAGCGGTTATCACGCCATTTTATCGATTTTCCCCATACATTTTGACGTCGATAAAAGTTATCACGGCGCGCATCTTAGGCCTACTGGAGAGCAAGAAGGTAATCCTACTTCCTATCCTACTAATATTATAAATGCGAAAGTTTGTATGGATGTCTGGATGTTTGTCACTCTTTCACGCAAAAACTACTGAATGGATTTTGATGAAACTTCACAGTATCGTAGTAGGCGATCTGTGACAAACTAAATTTCACCCGGGTGAAGCCGCGGGTAAAAGCTAGTGAGACATGTAAATGCTCCATTAGGGAATTAAAAGTATAAATATTTTTTTCTTTAAATATTTGACAACTAGCTGACTTCGTGCCGCCAATAAAAAGTTGTCATCAGGGATAATGTAAGATTCTAAAGGTGAAAGAATTATTTAAATCGCCCCAATAGTTTTGATAGGAGCCTATTATAATTGTTGATCTAAGTAGCTCAGTTGGAAGAGCAGTCGCCCGGCAAGCGATAGGTCGTGGGTTCAATTCCCGTCTTAGGCAGTTCGATTTTTTCAAGTGGTTTATTTAAAATTTAGTTTAAAAAGCGACTCTAATTGCTTAGATATTTTAATTACAGAGCCTATTCATTACAAAGTAACAATAAAATCTTTCCTCTTTAAAATATTAGTTTAAACTGTGACAATAAAGCTTTTCCTATTTTTTTTTTCTAAAAAAAGGCTGACAGCCCTAATGACGTCACACCACGTGACTCGCGCGCAGACAGCGCGGCGCGCGCCTTTTTATAATTGCGCACGCGCAAATTGCCTCGCGGGAAGCGCATAATTACTATCACGCTATAGCCTTGCGCCGCGGCTCCAGTCGGCCCTTAAGTAGAGCATCCTTTTCCTTAGATCATTGCTTGTTTTCACCATCAATCCCTAATTTTTAAGTGACCCCTATGGTAACACATAAATATGAATTTTGTTTTCATAGTGGTCACTTAAAAATTTGGTATTGATGGTGAAAACGGGCACATGCCTACTTAATCTTCTGACTAATAGTTCGTCTTGCTAGTCTTGATACTTTATGTCTAGGATATTACGCCCGTATTTACAACGATGCTTGCTTAAGTGAAGCAGCAAATCGAACGCGCAGCGTTTAATAGAGCTCTGTGATTGGTTCGTGTGTCACCCTGTGCGTCCTCGCGCACTGTGAGACCATAGTAATGTTTGTGAATACGGGCGTTAGATGAGTGGGTTTTAAATCGCAAGCAATGCTAGTACATATTTAGAATTCCTTTGCAACATCTAATTGGTTTGTTCAAAGTCCAATAGGCAGTTAGATCTGTAATTTATAAGTGGAAAAGTTGTTTCTGCCTGTTGCGTTTTCATGTTATTTTTATCATAATAAGCAATGGTTTCAATTAGCTTTGTATTATAAGATCTTACTTTTTTTTACAAGCCTTAATATAGACTTCGCTTGTTAGTTAGTGTAGTACAAATCTTGCTACTGAATTTAAGACCAATTCTCCGAAACCGATTGAGCTAAAATTTCTAAAAAGAAATTAGTTTTTAAAACCTTAATTTTCGCGAGTTTCATGTCTCCAGAACCAATGAAAATAATTGAGCAGAATCAAAGATGAAAATGGAAAGATAACTTGTTCTGTTTCTTTTACACGCTTACTTGAACCACTGTAAAATTTGGGTAGAGTTTTCTAAAAACGGGTCTTCCCCGGGAAGAACATACGGCGTTTTATGCCGGTCTTTGAAAGTGATTAAATCTTTTTGTGATGAACAAAACCCGCTGGCAAAAGTTTCTAATTTATAAGGATACTAAGTAATACTAACTTTCCGCCCGCGGCTTCGCCCGCGTGAAATTTTGTTTGTTTTTTTTTGTTGTCACAGTTAAACTTTATCGCGCGCGTCCCAGTTTCAAAAACCGGGATAAAAACTATCCTATGTCCTTTCCCGGGACCTAAACTATCTCTATGCCAAATTTCATCAAAATCGGTTCAATGGTTTAGGCGTGGAAGCAAGACAGACAGACAGAGTTACTTTCGCATTTATAATAAATATTAGTATACAAGAAGTATAGATGTACAGCAAAACTCATTTCGTGCTGCTCCATACCTTATAACCTTGCAGTAAGACTTAAAAAGTTCACGTTACAAAATAGGCGTGTGAAGGACCACGCCACAAAATGGGAGTGTTTGACAAACATCGCCGAACTGTGAGGTACTCAGAATAGATTTGGCTCACACCCTGTTATTGTGCAAGCTGGCCAGTGACATCATCGGAGGTGGCTCAATGATGAGTTAGGGATGCTAGTCATTGGCTTTAGTTTCGAGAAGTCAGGATCAGCATTTTCCAGTTTACTTCTGGGTGTAAAAGTCTATTTATCATCCTTTTCTACCATCCTATTCCTGAGAATAAAGGCACATAATTGATATCTGCTAGGGAAGCTAATCTTTGGCTTTTGAGATAGGCAGAAACGGGACTGTTCCCATCTCTCGTTCACTCCTGTGTAGCCAGGAGCTACAGCTTGACCGCCTATAGAAACCCAACGAATTAAGGTCAAGTTTAAGCATGACCAAGTTTCAAGACCCGCAACGTAATTAATCAGAAAAGATGCTGCTAGTCAATGGCTTTAGATTTCGAGAAGTCAGGACCATTATTGTAGCCTTTCTCAGTATATTTCTGGACGTAAAAGTCTCTATCAACCGTCCTGTTCCTGAGAATAAAGGCTCACACCCTGTTGTAAACTGAGCTAGGGATGCTAGTCATTGGCTTTTTGTTCCGAGAAGACAGTAACACCATTTCAGTTATGACAGTCCACTGCTGCACATAAGCCTCTCCCAAGAAGCGCGTTTAAGCAGGATTATGGCTTTATCCAGCCACTGTCAGCTCTCTTCTTGATGTTGTCGGTCTCAGGAGCGTCCACAGTGTTTGTCGGGACATGGTTTCCATTCGAGAATTTATTTCAACTGTCATTGATTCTCAAACATAATAATTATGCTAGCTAGAACTGTGTCCATTCGTTCGTTCGTTTCAGCCGAAAGACGTCCACTGCTGGACAAAAGCCTCCCCCTAGGATTTCCACAAAGACCGGTCCTGCGCCGCTCGCATCCAGGCACTTGACCCAAATTCCCAAGCTTACGCCTTCCCATAGTTTTACATACAAAGGTAGAAAAGACCAAGTATTAAGTAGAAATGCTATCCAAAGCTTCGAATCTTTACATCCCTCTCAAGCAAAGCGAGATGCCCGCATGAGCGACAGTGACGGACACACTCGAAACTATGTAAACGGTACAGAGTCGTCTTGTTAGTCTCATCTTCTTAAAAATATTGCCGGCTAGCGTGCGTTTGGAATAGTTATCATAAAGAATGCTAGAGAAATCGTTGCGAGATGGCATTGAGACTGCAGTTGCTATGTAAATGTATTGAATTAGATGGTCCTTCGAGCCGGATATGCGCCGACCTACGTGTCGAGTCGACCTCATCACGAACACATTACCGCACAGAAAATTACTTGTGTCCTTTATTCGCCTTTTCCTCTATTTAGACATAAAATACATTAGCTTCAGTAGTATTACTTTGTCCGTAATCTATGGTTACCAGGGCCGGATTAACCATCTCGGGGCCCCTAGGCACAGCTCGTTTCGGGCCCCCCTTTTTTTGTCGCGGAAGAAATGCTTTGCGCACCGTCACCACTGCCGGGGGACAGGGTGGTGTGTGGGACTCAAAAGGACGGGGTATACACACTAAAACCTCCACGGCGTTCCGTCATCGCCCAAGTCCAAGTGTCGCGAGTGTCCGGCCGTAGCCTTAGACTTCTGTGACACCACCGGCGACAGCTCGCCTACACGACGGACCCTACACGACGCCGACGGGAATGGCCCGAAACGCCATTCCCATCAGACGGAGGTGACAAGGGTTCCCCCGCACCCCCGGCCTGCTGGCCGCCACCTGGAGGGAGAGTAGAACGATCGTACAACCGCCTTCTCCACCCCCTTCTCCGCCTGTGGAGCGATGAGGCGAGAGGATCGTACTTCCGCTCGCGCTCCGCTGCCTCTTTCTGAAGGATGACCTCTTCGCAAAAGGAGGCGACCGCCATCCAGCATCCTTCACTTCCTAGCATGGCGTTGACCAGGCTCGGAAGCGAAAGATCCCGGCCCACGAGCGCAGTGAGGACACGGCGCTACTCCTCCCAGCTTGTGCAGACCGCAAGGGTGTGCTGCACCGTGTCATTCGCCGCGTCGCATTTGTGGCACAGCGGGGATTCCTCTCGCCCGATCCTATGCAGGGACGAACTGAAGCAGCCATGCCCGGTCAGCACCTGCGCCAGACGGAACGTGAGGAACCCGTGCGGTCGTTCCAACCATTGGTCCAGAACAGGACCAATGGCGTCCAGATTGCGGCGGCCAAACTGCGCGCGAGTCATGTCTTCCTTCCAGCGGTCGATCATGATCTCGCGCTCTTCCTACTTGACGGCACCGCGCCGTTCCGGGGCCGGGCGCTTTTCACGCGCCTTCTGGTCTGCCATCCAGTGATAGATAACAAACAAGACTCCAGCTTCTAGCTCCCAATGAGGAGTACCAGCGAGGACGCACGCCGCAGCGTGCCCTACCGTTCGGTAGGTCCTTGAGACTTTCTGCGCTATGGGCCTATGGCCCGCTGGGGCCTGCGAGAAGGGCGGCATTCTCCCTCTTGTTGAGTGCGTCCGCCCAGATTGAGGCGCCATACAGCGCCATGCTCCTCAGAACGCCGGCATAAAGTCGACGACACCTCGTTTGTGGCCCTCCCAAATTCGGGAGGAGCCAACTCAGTGCGCCGGCTGCCTTGAGGAGGCGTGGCGCTAGTCCGTTGAAGTGCGGGCTAAAATGCCTTCTCCCGTCAAGCGTGAGGCCCAGATATTTCATCTTTGACGTCAATCCTAACGTCCTCAACCACAATGTGGGCGTCGGGAGGGCCCAGAAAGAAGAGGGCCTCGGTCTTCTCCAGCGCGACTTTCAGCCGAAGAATGTGCCGCCCGCTGACGCCAGCCGTGCCGCGGCCCCAAATGTCTTCCCCCGGGCAGTGACCAGGGTGTCATCCGCATAGCATATGGGTCATTCCATCGTTTCGGGTGTTACGTTCGTACACACATATTCAACAATTTCTTGTATTTTGAAATAGTATTTTAATAATATTAGTGCCTTAATCTGTCCGTTTTTATTTGTTTTATCTAAATAATAAAGTTAGTGCAGCTTAGAATGTAGGATAACGAAAATATGAGTCGAAAAGTGTGCGTTTCGGGCGTTACGAGATTTTGCCTCTATATTCTGACTGTTGCTGCATTTACTCGAAATTTAGCGAATTTTCTTAAGGAATCATACCTAAAACTTACAGGACTTCTAAAGTATGAAATTTGCAAACCATGTAATATACAATCACTGTTACATAAAACGTTTTACTATTTTTTAATAATTTTTTTCTTTGTTTCGGGTGTTACAATGGTTCTGTTTCGGGTGTTACGAGTACGAAAATGCAACGCGTTTTATCGATAAAATCGGTGTTTTATTAGTCTCTAGGTACTACAAAATAAGGAGTACAACAAATAAACACAAATAGAGCGAATTCTGGTTTGAAATTACGAAGCAGCTTTTCTTAAAAAATATACAAAGTTCAAGTTTAATTTTTCCTCAGAATATAGCTTTTTCTATTGTTTTTGGCTTGAAATAGCATTACTTTAATTTCTAATTACGATATTTAATGTAAATGTCAAACATCGAGACTTTTTAGCAATACCTTAATTTTAGTGTTAAGTCGACATTTCAAAAATATCATAAATAGAGAAATATGACTCCTTTTCCGACGCCAGCGCTAGTGGGAGGTCGAAGGACACTCACAGTAATACTTTTTGACTTCTCCAAGCAATATACACACATTATCGACATATTAATAAAAATGTAATACCCGAAACGTTTCGGGTGTTACAGTTTTTAATCAAGAAAGAAACATACTAAATTAGTATCATGCTCAGATATTAGTTAGTATTTGAAATCATTACTACCATGACCTTACTTTTACCAAATATTGTTATCCTAATCCATGTGTAAGGTACAATAATAAAACAAATACCTGTTTTTTTGTTTCGGGTGTTACATCGCCGAAGTAACAAGAAAACACACTTAAAACTTGATGATTATCAATTTTTTGGGACTATGGCGCTATCTACCAATACAATGATAAATACTCTCAAATCATATAGTGGCAAAACGTTTCACAGATTGATAGTTTTTTTTTTAATCGTATTACCAATAATTAGAGAGAAAAATGATCATTCAGACTGTTGACTTAAGTATAGACTTTGAAGACTAATAACTTAAAAATTACTTGTTTCTTGCAGATTTTTTTTGTTGCACATTATAATTTGGAATGTTTACTTTCAAAATTCATCAGATTTAATGCGAAAAGAACATATTTAGTTTTTAACCCTCGGTAACATTTGTCATGGAATGACCCATATGAAACTCATGCCCGCGAGAAGGACGCCCCGGAGGAGCCAGTTGAAGCCTTAGGTTCCACAAGAGTGGACCGAGCACCGAACCCTGCGGAACCCCGCTGGCTACGCCGCACCGTTAGAGCTGCTGGCTGTCTCTGTTAACATACAGGACTTCGCGATTCCGTAAGTAATCGGCCAGCAGCTCTCGAAGTTACTGACACTGAGGCACTCTGTGATGTTGAAGTGCCTAGAATATGGTGGAATGAGGGATGGTATTGAAAGCGTTGGCTATATCGAATGATACAGCCAACACACCCTCAGTCACCCCTCTCCCTAGCCTCCGCAGTGAGGCTTTTTAGCCTCTGAAGGGTGTCGACGGTCGACCTGTCATGTAAACCAAAGCAGTAATGCCAACGTTACGAAAATGAATTAGGTTCCACAATATCGAAATAATTATGACGATTGAATGTGTAAACCAAAATAAGACGAAGTTTTAAGGTGGTTTGAGTTTTGTTACATAAAAATAATCTTTAACATTTTTTTTTTCATTTTTTATTCGGGAGTGCTGGGCCCCTGGTTATAGTGGGCCCCTAGGCACTGGCCTAAAGTGCCTTATGGATAATACGGCACTGATGGTTACACGACTAGTAGATGGTGAAAAAGCAAAAACAATATGTACTTGGCATTATAAAAAACTGTGTGTGTACATTATAAAAACTGCGCTGGACGCAGGCCGCTACCAATCGATCAACATGGAAAGCTTTGGGGGAGGCCTATGTTCAGCAGTGGACGTCCTGTGGCTGAAATGATGATGATGATGATGATGATTATAAAAAACTGAGTGGGTGCCATTTTGGTTCAATAAATCCTGTCAAATATCTGTGAATAGATAACCCACGCTGAACTGTCCCACCAAACGCAATGACAGGGGGGCGCTACCATCGTTCAACTATATGGTTTCCAACATGGCAAAAATCGGAACCAGCGATCCGGTATTGACGGTGGCGCCCCGCTGTCAATGTCATTGATAGGACAGTTCAGTATTTTGGAACTATAACACTGTTGAATCAAATAGTCATTTTTTCTTTCTTATTTCTTAATTAGGCTTTTATAATTACGCTTTTATACGTACCAGTATTATTTTAAGTTTTTCTATTGGTTCCTGGTTTGGACTTCGTGCACCCACCTTAGTAGATTTTGATAATAACTATTGCTAAATGTGATGCGATTGCATAAGCCTTACCTACCATATCTGCTTCTATTGTGAATTAAACACACATATTGTACTCTAACAAATCATCGGAGTTATTAAAAGTACTAACGTCAATTCATAGTAATTATACAGCGTCTGATGCTGATCTAATCTGATGACGGCTCGTCAAGCTGAACAGTGGCATCTTAATGTCGTTGTGATAGATTCTATTTTGCAACGAAAATGTAAAGTTAGATATGCTTTTGATGACGGTTTGATTTCCTTAACTGAAAAGCGTGGATGTGAAGCTATAGTCATATACCCCGCAGACTAAAGACTTAGTCGGCTTACGGGACTATTCCCACCTCTCGTTCCCAACGCTGCAACTCCTGTGTAGCCAGGATCTACAGCTTGACCGCCAATAAAAAGCCAAACAGTGAAGGTCAAGTTAGTTTTAGTCGGTTTCTAATTTGTATGAGGGATCTGCCGATAACAAATCGGTGTAATATTATGCACACTTACATACACTGATTAACAACCCGACCAAACTATCGGCCGACTAAAAGTTTGTAATCTGCGGGATGTTTAGTGCCCGTTTTCACCATCAATCCCTAATTTATAAGTGACCCCTATGGAAAAGAGATATGTGTTACCATAGGGGTCACTTATAAATTAGGGATTGATGGTGAAAACGGGCATAAGACCTTTTCTTGCTGTCGTAAAGGACAAACATGGGAGCATCAGGTCTCCCGAGCTGACTCGCCTGGTCAGTGTGGCGAGTGTAGGCTAAATTCTCCCTTTGTGTTTTCTTTAGTGAATTTTCTTTAGAGAGAAGGTCGTACTCCTGCAGTGGAGATTGAATGTCCCGATGATGATGATTTTGTTCCAAATTCCCAATGTCTCAAACTATTCCTATTCCTTCCATCTAAATCTGTTTATGCGTGAAAAGATAACAAACTCAGAATTACAGACGGAGTTACTTTTCCATTTACAATATCAGAATACCTACATTAAAATTGACCTTGGAGTAGTAAGGTATAAAACCACCTTCTTTACGATTTCCATTGATACATAACTAACCTTAACTGACGTAGCTAAGAACTAAATATCTGCACGCGAACTGAAATAGCAACTGTTAAAAATAACTCGCTTAGTAATGCCATTATTCACAAAATGTCATATGACGTTTTCCGACTGAAGTGGACAATCTTGGAATAGCCGTGAAAATTGTTCATACATGTGGGCAGGCCTCACTAAGTGGACCGATGATTTGGTGAAGGTCGCGGAAGCACCTAGATGCTGGACCGCTCGTTGTGGAAATTCTTGGGGGAGGCTTTTGTCCAGCAGTGGTTGACATTTGGCTGAAACGAACGAACGATACATGATACACAGGTGTATTTATTTATTTTAATACGTACATACAGATTAAAACAAAAACATATCTTGGATCAAAGGCACATAATAATGAATGGCTTATGATTATTATGACTACGACTAAGAACCAAACTTAATAATAATTTAACTGATTTCAAAGTGTGAATTCGGTGCCTCAGGATTGACAGCTTGACCGACAATAAACCCAACTAGAAGGTACATTAGTCTCCATTTTCCATTTGCAAAGCGGATGACAGGTGACAAACAACGGCATAAGAAACTAATGATAGATTGCCCGGTGCTTTGTCCTGCTGGAAGCTCTTCTGGAAGGACTGGTTTTTTGTTCTAAACGTCCTGCCAGAAGATCGTCGCAAGTCCTGCCCGCAGTACGCAATTTGTACGTGTTTGCTTGCTGGTCCTTCCAGCAGTACGGTGACCTTCAAATTTGAACTCATCCTCACCAGAAGTAGTAAACACTTGGTTAGTGTTTATTAAATAAAAAGTCATGTCGTAGAATCATTTCGTTAAATCAGTCTTTTACTTTTTTTTATATATTATAAACTTGTTTATCTTCTTTTAACTTAACTAATAGGAGCTATAATAAGGAACTTTAAATTAATTACTTTAGTACGTCACTTTGTATTAGAAATTACACCTATCACTTACAAATACACTACAAATTAAAAACAAAAACAAGAAATAAATTATAAATGTTTGATTAGGCTGGAATACTTCACATTCATTATAATATTATCGCCAAAATGTTGCCGACTCCAGGCCCGGCGCGTCAAAATGTGTCGCGCGAGCGCGAACGCGCTGCCCCCGTGTATACTCGTGCGCCATCGGGCTTCGACTAATGGTTAGTCGCGTTTTTCGATCTTGGGCACTATTAGGTGAAAGAGAAAGAAACACTCTATTTTTTCGTGTAAATTTGAACTTTGTACAATGTATACTTACGAAACTGTGATCTTTTAATTTTGCGTCCTACCGGAAGTACTTTAAGTCCTGCTTGCAGGACTCCGGGCAATCTATCACTAAAGATGTAAAATGAAAAATTTAGCTTAATTGTTCCCTTTTTACGAAAACAGTCGCAAAAATAGAATTAGCACGTTAGTCAGACTCGTCGTGTCACTGTCAACGCGTCACACTGTCACACAATGGCCAGTAAATCTGGTGAAATAACATCATGGTAATAATTACTTAGTTGAGTCACTTCAAGATAATGTCATATAGGTGTAAACTGCAAGGAAATGTGGCCATATATGGGCATAGCCTCTGAAGTTATGTCATCAAGATATTGTTGTCTTGTTTTGTCTCATCATCATCATTTCAGCCACAGGACGTCCACTGCTGAACATAGGCCTCCCCCAATGACTTCCACATCGCACGGTTGGTAGCGGCCTGCATCTAGTGCCTTCCTGCTACCTTTATCAGCTCGTCGGTCCACCTTGTGGGTGGACGTCTCACGCTGCGTTTTCCGATACGCGGCCTCCATTCCAGAACCTTGCTGCCCCATCGGCCGTCAGTTCTGCGTACTATGTGTCCTGCCCTCTGCCCTTTTTTTGTCTGAAGCTAAGAAATTTGTCCGTTTACACAAAAGACTGGTCTCAAGTTTTGAAATTAATTAGCAATGCGAATTTGGAAAAAAAATCTTCAATGTCCATACTCCATATTGTCCCTGTTACACCTCCTATCTTAACTCCAATCCAACTGCCGAAACACAACAATGCCGTTAACATTGTTGTTATAGCGACTTAGTGGTAGTTAACCGTCGCCATTAGGACTTATAATAGGACCAACAAAATTATTTTATTATCGTTCGTTTTAGCCAAATGACGTCCTCTGGTAGACAAAGGCCTCCCTCAAGGATTTTCTCGAAAACCGGTCCTGGGCTGTCTGCGTCCAGGTGCTTTCCGCGAACTTTACTAGATCGTAGGTCCAACCAGTCCTCCGATCCGTAGTTGCCCTATAGGCCATCGGTTCTGCGAGCTATGTTGCTATATGGCTGATAAAGGTGTCTTGAATTTCTTCCGCCACTTCTCAGCACCAGCCCATAATATGTTGTCCTGAAGTGGTGGTAGGGCAAGCTACGATGCGATAAGCGGTTATCACGCCATTTTATCGATTTTGTCGATACATTTGGCGTCGATAAAGTATATCATGGCGCGGCTGGAAAGGGCCTACTACATCTTTTTCTCAATCGTTCACATTTCACTCACATTCTCACGTTAATAATCGAAACAATAAAACCCCAATCATTGTAAGTTCCCCCAAGTTTACGATATGCCCGCCTGGAATACTGCCAGAGTGGAACACCGCACAATAGGATTTTCCACGTTGCTCGCTAAAAATAAACGGATTTAATCATACATACGAGTATTAACACAACATTTTGTTGCGAAAAATTGCCGTGTGAATGTGGCGTTTTTGCAAGTGGTTTTCTACCTATAGGTTACTTAAACCTTTGTTTTGTCACCTATCATCCGCTTTGCACTGGAAGGAATCAAATCTTAACTTCGAACTACTCCTATGTTCTTCTGATTAATTTTGATGCGGGTCCACTGATAGTTTAACTTTCCCCCTGGACAAATTTGGACCTTCACTGGTTGGGTTATTGGCGGTCAAGCTGTAGATCCTGGCTACACAGGAGTTGGAGCGGTGGGAAAGAGAGGTGGGAATTCAAAAGACTGTGGATCCTGGCTAGATAGAAACACAGGAGATACAGTGGTGAGAAGGTGGAATTGGTCTAGTTCTTCCCTAGGTGATTAATCTAAAAATCTAGGAATTAACGAGCACGTGATTAGCGAAGACTAATTACAATACAATTAGTTTTACATTGTTGCCAAATTCTTACTAGCAGGCGCGTGGGCAGTTGAGGTTAATAATCCATTGATCACTTTTACTACTAGCCATATATCTTTCTCAAAGGTAAAAAAAATATGTTGTACTCTATGGTTGTATTTAATGGCAATTGACAGTCCACTCTTGGACGAAAACTTCCCCCCAAAGACTACAATGCCTCCGACTCTGTACTCTGTAAGACAAGAGCGCAAGAATGCACATCAAATAACTTCGCACGTAATAAATATTTCTTTCTTTCACATCAATTTATTTTCATCAATTTACATTACTTTTACACCCTAGAATGCATTAACACTTTCAGAATTATTGTTGTCAAACCTCTGCTTAGTCAAATATAAAAAAGTAAAGTTATGAACCACGATTTTCACCTGTCTCTCTCAAATCTCCATAGTTCCCCGTACATCATCACTTTCTGAAAGATTTAATTAATCACAAACGTAGGCTTACATGAGAAAAAGCTTTTCCAATCAGAAACGTAGGCTTAGTCAAGAAAAAATGCTATACCACTATCGTCTCTCACCACATGGTTAACATCAAACAAAAAACGTACCACAAATAATTTCTGCCAGGCAAATGTCATGGAAAAAGCCGTAAGCTATATTTAAAATACTCCAACACCTTGTCCTTCAAATGAATTTTTTCACATCTATCGCCAACGTTGGGCCAACGTTTGCATGTCAAATTCAATGTCGTTGACCTTTTTTTTCAGTGGACACCCCATTTCCTACTAGCTAGTATCGTCTGACCAGCTAGTGTTGGAGAACTGTCGATGTAAAGAATATCGACGCTATTCATAACTGCATCACGCGATAGTTTTTTGGAATATATGGTGCAGTGTTAAGCTTGTGCTGTTATCCCTGAACATCCCTTATCGCTTTTCCCTAAGATTCTGGAGAGAGAGTATTCCCTAACTCAGTGTCGCCTTTGTAGTATGGTTTCTGTAGACAGTTCTAAAGTAGTAGCATAGTTGAATATCGAAGTTGATTGTAAGACGATCATTGTGATCACAAAACTGGCTATTGACACACATTCTCACCTAGAGTGTTGCTAGAGCGATTTAAAATGAAGCGAGCTTAACCAGTGCCAAATCCAATTCACTCGTGGTCGTGGCTATTCTTCTTCGCTTCTTCTATCACATCTGGTCTAAACACTTAACATTGACCTAAACAGTGCTTCATAGAGCTCTTACACACGAGCAGCACATTGACGACAGCAAAAGCGACCGCAGTCGCCGTCACTTATCGGCAGCTAGCCGTCGACGTGCCCGCAGCAAGCTGTCGACACGTCAACGACAGACGTCGACGTGTCGACAGCTTGCTGCGACGACCGTGTCGGCGTACGTCTTTGTACAAGAGCCAGTTGAAAATAGATTTCATTTCATTGAAGAAACACTGTTGTTGCTTTTACTCCGTCGTCGTCGACGAACGAGATAGAACCGGTCATTGTGGGTTGAAGAAATGTTATTGAATAGAGAACGAGACGGCCCGCCCCGGGTGCCAAGCATCAGGGGGTGACACAAGTCGCGCAGATTAGTACTCACTGGCGCATCTGCATGGCAAGTCTGCGGTCTATGTCATGAGACTTGGGGTGCGATTGTCTTTCAATCTTCGAATCGGCAGGTAAACCCAAAATCCTGGGGGGTACCAGGGGGTGCCTTAGGACTTATGATCGCCCCGGGTGCCAACCCATGCTACGCCGCCACTGGAAAAAATATCGACTATCGATAATAACATTGTCCAGTCACTACTTGGCAGCCGTCCAGTGATGACCAGTTATAAATTAGATCCAGTAATTCGGTTCTTCGCTCATTGTTAACAATTGAGAAGTAGGTGAGCTGGTCTGTGGTGATGTTTAAGCTGAAAATCTGTTTTATGACCTACATTAATTGCACATCTTGATTCGCGGTAATTATGACAACATACAAAATTGTATCGGTGTGAAGCTGAACTCGAGGCGGTCAGTATTCTTTGTATGAAACTCCATACTGCAACGCACAATTATCCGCACCGTAACGTAAACGCCTCGCCTCGCGGTTGACAGCGCGCGAAACTCGATAAGGTGTTGATCCGTTTCCGAGTTGTTAAGTCTGCTAAGACCTTTAAACGATAATGTTAGTTTGATGATGACTAAAATCTTCGCGGATCTTCCAGCGCCATACAATCTTTTGTCTCCACTAGACAAAAGTGACGTGACAGATTCAATTTCGCAATCATCATGTCAACGAAATTGACCAATTTGTCATTTTGTCTAGGGCTTCCTGTGGTCATTCGTTCGAAATCGACTAAATGAGTTGTTGATAACTGTCACAAACCTAGCGAGTAATATCATAGCCTGCCTAGTAACATAATATCTTCACCTACAATCATCTTTTTTTCCCACTATAATGTCATATTATCAATATCACCATGTAATAAAAAAACTCATTTGGCCTACATCGGAGAAGCTCTTGCTTGGCCTGTATCTCACCTGATGATGATCATGGCGAAGGTGGAAGCGAGCTTCACCCGGAATCCTCAATCCCAGAGGAACTGCCTATCTTACCTTATCATGATCATTTCAGTTCAGCCACAGGACGTCCACTGCTGAATATGGGCCTCCCCCAATGATTTCCATAATGACCGGTTAGTAGCGGCCTGCATCCAGTGCCTTCCTGCTACTTTTATAAGGTCGTCGGCCCACCTTCTGGGTGAAAGTCCTACGCTGCGCTTTCCAGTACATGGCTTCCACTCCAGAAACTTGCTGCCCCATCGGCCGTCAGTTCTGCGTACTATGTGCCCTGCCCATTGCCACTTCGTCTTGCTAATCGGGCTTGAAACGGGCTACTATGCCGAGAGGTCCTGAGTTCGATTCCCAGCCGCACAGAAATTGAAATGATGAATTAAGTCTGGGTGTTACTATAATATGTAGTATTTAAAAAAGAATATAAGTAGTGTATCCGTTAAGCTATCACCCATAACATAAGCATATTAGTTGCTTACTTTGGGTGCTTTGGGGCTAGCTGGCGCTGTGTGAAATTGTCCAAAGAATTTAAGGTCAGTCTTACCAAGTCTGCCCCATAAATGATGGCCGATTCGCAATTTTTTTTTATTCAAGACGGCCGCAATCTCACCTGGTGTGAGATGCAGTCTAGGATGGTACATTATCTGCCCTGTAAGTGCCTATTCACTCTTGCCTTGAAAACGCCCGGATTATAGTGTTCGGGAAATACAGCAGCAGGCAGCGAATTCCAGTCCCTAGCTGTTCAATTCATATGCCACCCAAACCTCACGATTCATCCACGTGCCGGCCATTTATCGAATGAGCCACCCACCGGAGACCAACTGCTTGTTTACCAACAAACTATTACCACAATATCTGACATCCGCTATATTTCTAAGCTAGCTCCATTAGGACATAATAGAAGTGGACTAGTAAGTCCGTTCGTTCTTTTTTATTGCGACCACGAGTATCCTCGTCATCATTTCAGCCACAGGACGTCCACTGCTGACCATAGTATTCCCCCAATGAATTCCATATTGACCGGTTGGTGCAGCCTGCATCCATCGCCTTCCTGCTACCTACACACCCCACAAAAAGTATGCAAGCCTATAGCATGGTGGACTGATGACCTAGTAAAGCCTGGATGCGGGCAGCACAGGACCGATTGTGGTAATATTTTGAGGAAGCCTTTGTCCAGCAGTGGACGCATTTTGATTGAGAAGAAGTGTACAGGAAGATCAGGAGTTTTAGTGTTCTGTGCACTCGGTTATATTTCTCCGAATTCTTGCAATTCAAACCCTGAAGACAAATAAATGTTTGATATCCTATACCCTCAATTTACCAGATGATTTGACTTGAGTACACTCCCCACGCTAGCCAGACGGGTTTGGCAGGCCTGATTTTCGCCTTTGTCCCTTAGTCGCCTCTTACGACATCCACGGGAAGGGTGAAGCTCAAAAAGTATGTCAATTGACTGATTTGGTATGTTAGTTACCTACTCTAACACAGTAAGGTGGCTGTGCATGAGTGCAACAAGCGAGATCACGACTTTATAATCAAGCTGCTAAAGGCGTAGTTCGTTTGACTATACTACAAACATTTCTGAACCTTCTGTCCCCAACTTCCATTGTTCATGTCCATTATTACTAGCCGTAAAAAGTGTAGCCTTGAACTGGAGTCAAGGTCGCCTCACCGCTGTTGGTAGCCGTAACGTAATACATAAGCACGCGCGCGTTTGTATACTACTGGAGTTGTGGGAAGAAGAATGTATAATGAAAGCTAAGGCATCCTGCATTACAACATTACTGTATCCCGCAAAACTGGACTTATATGTTCATACGGCAATGTCCCGTTTTTTTGCAGATAAGGTTTTTTTTTTTTGCAATTACGAGAGCTTGTAAAAACGGACAAAAACCAAACGCACTGGAGAACCAAAGTGACTGACATAGCCTGCAGAATCGCTAAACAGTGACAGTGGGCGGAGCACATAGCTAAAGCCCGGTCCGTGAGCACGTAGAATTTTTTCCAATAACACCTAGCTACCCATCATTATCGCTCGCGAGTAATTATATTGCTGTCGCGACTGTGCGACTGGCACCCGCAGTGAGTGTGCGAGCGCGATAGCAACATAATTACGCGCGGGCGATAAAGATGGGTAGCTAGGGGTCATTGGACAAAATTCTACGTGCTCACGGACCAGACTATAGTAGAGCTGATGGCCGCTGGGGCAGAAAGCAAAAAGTTCTCGAGTGGCGACCACGAGCCGGAATACGTAGTGTGGGCAGGCCTCCCACTAGGTGGACAAACGATCTGGTGAAGGTCGCGGGAGGTGCCTGGATGCGGGCGGCGCATGACCGATCTTTGTTGAAATCCTTGGGGGAGGCCTTCCCCCTGGGACTACTCAACAACCTTCACTGGTTGCATTTCGGCCAAAGTGCCACACAAGAAAGTATTGGTCGATGCGATGGATCTTCGTTTAATATTTCCGACACAATGTATTGTTTTTTTAATGGAATAAACTTATGAACTTATAAATAAAGTTCAAAATGAGATGTCAAAGATTCTGCAACAACCATTATTAGATCGTGTAAATGCTTCAGCATAACAATAAGTCGATCAGATTGCAGAGTCAGTTCGTTTAGTCGAGCGCGGCTCCTTTGTTCACATTTGAAGCTTAATTGCTAGATAAATGGGTCAATAGGGAGATTTCAAAGTAAGGCCAGCAACGCACTTGTAACTCCCCCGGGGCTCCAAAATAGATAGGAGCAGAAGACAATACACATACAAAGTGCAACGCACACATGGACAACGCTCACGGAAACAATATCGCCAAATTCACGAGAGGTGTCGTAAACCAGTCCAAATCAGTGTGAGTGCGAATACCTCCCGCTTGAAATGCGTCTGTGTACGTATGCAAAATGAAGTTGAAACCACGAAGATTGAAGTAAAAATAAATAATAAATAAATAAATCTTTGGACAGTTTCACACAGCGCCGGATAGCCCCAAAGTAAGCAACTTAATGCTTGTTATGGGTGCTAGCTTAACGGATATACCACATACTTTTTTTTAAATACATACATAATTTACATAATAACACCCAGACCCGTCACAGAAATTAAAATTAATCATTCGCAAAATGGAACGTATTAAAACCACAATAAGATATCACAGTGTTTCTCGATGTGCCACTGAGTATTCTTGATAATTAACAGGTCAAGCCTGTTCGCGAGAGGCTTATGTATGACGTAGCCGCGTAGGCTGACGTCCATTGAGTGACGTCACGTTCGCTATGTACAGGTTGTGGGACAAACTTGGCCTTCACTGCCCAAACTTCAAGTGCCCTGGAAGGGGCCTAGATAGTACTGAAGGACTGATTATCAGGAACTTTAGATCCTGGCTACACAGGAGTTGTAGTGGGAACGAGAGGTGGGAATAGTCCCGTATGTGAAGGGTATGGAAAAGGGGACTATGACGTCACCAGTTCGCGAATTCAGTTAACAGTCTTTGGATTTAATGTAATTTCAGCTACTTACTATAAAGAAATTAAATTCAGGCAATTGAAACTGTTCATGGCTGGTATGAAGGTATTTTTTTAAGTTATTTCAATTATTGGTTCAACTAATCACTGCTCTTTAGTTATTTTTTTATCAAAAAAATTGAGAGCGTACAAAAGGCGAACTTAATCATATGGCATTCTCTTTCAGTTAACCTTTGGGCCGAGCAGAAATTAGAGCAGGCGGTGCATAATAATGTTTGCCCATGTCTACTTATCATATATGATTTAACGTTTCCAATTTAACACACACCCTGTATGAACAGCTTAAGAACAAATGTCAACAATGTGCAACCGTCCTAAGTTTGTTTACACCCACGCCACTAAGCACCCCCCACCTCCCCCCACTTATAGTTCGCGCCAATAGAACTTGAATCTAGTAAAGAAATATATTAATATTACTACGGAATAATAAAATATAATAATGTTCCATAACGTTATAAAGGTTGCACGAAGGGCTTATTCCACTATTCCCCGTTATAATAGGATTTTATTTTTAACATTATAAGCTCCAATTGGCGTTAACTGAAAATAGTTCACTAATCCCCGTTGACGGGGATTGTCAATGGGGAATAGTGGAATAAGCCGCACGAAGGCGCTGGATGCAGGCCGCCACCAACCGGCCATTGTGGAAATTATTGGGGTAGGCCTATGTTCAGCTGTGGAAATCCTATGGCTGAAATGATGATTTACGTTCCCCATTCGTGGAGGGTACTGGTCTACCGACACGTACAAAGACCCAGTGCGCATCAACTCCTTAGGCCTCTCGGGACATTTTCCTGGGCCACGATTAGGGGTCATCTTTAAAATCAGGAGGAGCTGGTGGGGCGTTTGCCCGGGCCCATTCTTTGGAGGGCCGCTCTCGGTCTCCGCTGATCAGCAGAGCCGACTGAGCAGCGGCATATAGCAAACCGTAACCTGATATGTAGTCTTAATAAGGATTTTGAACGTAATAAAAAAAAATTAGCACAAGTTGCACAAGGACCACGAAGAAAAAACCGTCGGCTTTAGTGGATAGGCCCCGCTTTTAGTAAGCAGGCGGAAAGAGTCACATAACCCACTGGCTAAAAACCCACGTGCCCATTGACCAGTATGCGGAAAGCATTTCTTGACATAAAAATATTTGACCAGCTGTGGACGTTATTTGGCTGAAACGAATGAACGAACTTACAATTTTGGCTTGCAATTAAAATTCATTTGTTAGAAAAAAATCCAGATTCTACTGGCGCAGACTTTTTATACTATTGTTTATTTTGATAGATGACTCATCCACAGTGCGCTCGGGTGTATTTTTTCTATTTTCTCATTAGTGTAGTAAGCTTTAACCCAGTTGCGGTTTTTATACAAAAAGGTTGATCTCATAGTGCAATTATTTTTAGTTTAAGAATCTTTGGTTTTATTTCATGATGTCATGTTTGTTGTGAGGACTGAGTATAGGTATTGGCCTCATGTGGCTCCTAAACATCATCATTTCAGCCACAGGACGTCCACTGCTGAACATAGGCCTCTCCCAATGATTTCCATATTCACCGGTTGGTAGCAGCCTGCATCCAGCGCCTTCCCACAAGGTGGACTGACAGCCAAGGGCCAAGAGGCCAAGAGCTTTTTCAACGTGGGTAAAAAAAACCTACACCAATACAAACACACAGATACATGTTTGTATTGTCCTGGAATCGAACCCGCGTACCAGTAGTAATCCAGTGGCTTGACGCGAAAAATTCAGTAAGGCTGACAATAGTGACTGAGTTTCTTGCGCTGGTTCTTCTCAGCACTGGCCCATTTATTGTCCCGAAGCAGTGGTAGGATTAATACTGGGACGTGTAAAAATGCTCTTTAAAAGCCTACTTGCAAAAATTGGTTCTGAGAATGCAAACCACTATCCCAACCGCCTTTTAAAACCAATCACTTAACATATCCTCTTAAACATTTTAAAGCCAACCATAAAACTCTTTTCACCCATAAAAAGAAAGCTAAGCGTTGCATTTATTATAGTGTGCGAGTAAGTATGATGTCATAGTATGACCTAGTGCTCCATTTGCGAGATGTAGTGCTGGTTTTATTGCCGTACTTTAGTAGCTTATAATCGCGGCTTTGTCTGTTTGTATTTCATAATTTCATTGAGTCACAGAAAGGCATTATTCTAAGCGTATATACCGTTCAATAACATTCTTTCTTATCACAATATAAGAATGATAAGGTTTTCTATCCATACACCCTTTTCAAGTAGACCACTATTTTCACAACAAAAAGTAGTCAATGTTCTTCAATGTTCAATCAGAAAAGTATAAGGCAGACATTGCTACCTTGTAGTATATGGGCGGTCAGAGATTTTGCGACTGGCATCGATGCAGCGGGGTTACTCTAAAAAACGTATCCGAAGTTTCGAATGTTGCCATCCCTCTCACGCAGAGATTCCAACGTGAACGACTTCGTAAACAGCGTTTCGGAGTAGCCCTACAGCACCGCGATTTTGGGTCTTTAAAATGCGTTCGGACGCGGTATCGGAATCGCGCGTTTTTGCAACTGCTGCCGCTGCGTCGAGCTTCCGAAAAGCGACTCAATCGCCGCGTGTGGCGTTTTTAACTGTGCGGCTAAATCGCCGATCGCCGATGCTAAAAGTGGCGTGGCTCTTAGCATGTACAGTCAGCGTCAAATAATCCGTGACAGCCAAAGAGGCCAAATAGTTGACAACGCATCCTTATTCCAATTGTAACAAAGACGTGTTGCGAACTTTTTGGCTACTTTGTGTGTCACGGACTATTTGACGCTGACTGTACTGTATTAGCGCCCGAAGCTGTGATGTCACTGACTGTATGATGTGACCCAGTGCTCCATTTGAGATGTTGTGCGAAGGTTTATTGCATATAGAGATATCAATACTCGGGTTTATGTTATGACTCGTAACTTACGATGTATGGTATTTAAAAGCAACTGTAGTTTTCTACCCTGAAGAAAAATAAATAAAATTATTTATAATTGAGTAGTCGGCTAATGCTAATACAGGGTTAATTTATAATTTGTATACCTCTATTTTGCAACAATATATAAATTGTAATGTGACATGCAATAAACGTTTTGAATTTCAATTTATCGACTTACCCTTGGCTCGGAACTCCGTAAAATATAATAATTATTTTTCTTTTTTTGACTGATTTTTTTCGATATCCAATAAAACTGGGAACCGGACTTCTTTATCTATATGAAGATCAAGTGAAACCGGGGCGGGCCGCTAGTTAAATTGATTTATTTTGACGGATGATATCGCAGTTCCCGCGTTATAATATGTTTTTCCAAAGTGGTAGTAGAGCTAACTATTTTGGGACAGGGTGTCCTCAAAATCATATAACTCGAAAACTATCAAAAGTCAGTGATTCGGGTAGCCCTAGTGATGCTCTACCTCTGAGCTTCATCATGACACAATATTTTGGGACACCCTGTATAAGTGCCCTGAAAAGAGCTTACATACTAATTAAGAATTTGAATTTGAAAATATTTTTATTTACGTGTGCTATTCTCTCTTTCCAGCCGCCTCAACCAGCAAGGCGCAGCTGGCTGCGGAATACCTGGAGTCGTGCCGGCGGCATGGCACGCCAGCCATCGATTCAGTGCTGCAGCAGATACGGGTAAGTTTACAGCTGGACACAAAGACCAACAATACCACAATAGAAAACCAGTGTGCTTACCATGAGTTTACGTTAGGTGTGCTCGCTAGCGACTGCGTAAAAAAATGACATTAAACGTGGGTAAAAAAAAATCCTGGAATCGAACCCGCGTACCTCTGGCATAGTAATCCAGTGTCGTGACGCGACTAATCCAGTAAGGCTGACAATAGTGACTAACTGTCTTGCGCTGCTTCGTCTCAGCACTGGCCCATTTATTGTCCCGAATCAGTGGTAGGGTTAGTACTGGGACGTAAAAAAATGACATTAAATGTATGACAGATACAGCGTCCCTAGCGGCTAGTTTCTAGAACTAAAATCTTCATTAATGGTCATTATTTTGCTAACCCAATTAACTGATATCAACCAGCGTAGAGAGTGAGTGTAACCCAAATCGTCCATTTGCCCCTGGTAAATTAGATAAGCTAGCCTCCTGCAGTGTTGACTAAATGCCCTGATGATGAACCATTCTTTCCAGGAACTGCCCGAGACGGCGATCGGTGGAGCGACGCGTGCGCCTCGCCTCACGCTGTCCGAATGTGTTCTCCAAGGCTCGGCGCCGGCGGACGCGTTGGAGGCTGTGCTACGGAGGGTGCAGTTCCGGCGGCTGGAGATACACCAGGCCGTGATAGATGATGAAGGCGCGGTGAGTCACGAGAGTTCTCTTTACAACCTGAGTCTTGCTACTGAAAGCAGCCAGAGAAAAAGTCGTCTAGATAGACCACGAGATAAGGATCAATAGGGTCCGGTGAGTAGATGGTTTGATGTTGTAGCCATGGAATGGAGAGGCAGTAAGATAAGATGCCTGTTGAAGACTAAGTCGTTCAGCTAGACAGGCCATGTGACGATCATCAGAAGGAAGCAGAGTAGGTGTCTTTGTGTCGCAGTCAAAAACTCAGCACTTGGTAGAAGACTGTGATAGGTACTGCGATGATAGATCAATAGGGAGCAGTGTGAAGATTTCTTCTTGTCGCAGACAAAGAATGAAGGAGCAGTGAGTAGATAGCTTGTAGCTGATAGGGAGATAGTAGATAGACCGTGTAATGATCGATCATGAGAGAGTAGTGGCTTTGGCTACATATAGCAGCCTTGTGTCGCCTCTGGGGCTTGTGCAGCTAAAGACTTGACAATAGAAGACCATGCGATTGGTACTTGGTGCTAAAGAAACAGTAAGTCCAAAGCTTCGTATAGCAGCCTTGTGTCGTCTCTGGTGCTGCGGGCGCCTCACGCTGTCCGAATGTGTTCTCCAAGGCTCGGCGCCGGCGGACGCGTTGGAGGCTGTGCTGCGGAGGGTGCAGTTCCGGCGGCTGGAGATACACCAGGCCGTGATCGATGATGAAGGCGCGGTGAGTCACGAGAGTTCTCTTTACAACCTGAGTCTTGCTACTGAAAGCAGCCAGAGAAAAAGTCGTCTAGATAGACCACGAGATAAGGATCAATAGGGTCCGGTGAGTAGATGGTTTGATGTTGTAGCCATGGAATGGAGAGGCAGTAAGATAAGATGCCTGTTGAAGACTAAGTCGTTCAGCTAGACAGGCCATGACTGTGACGATCATCAGAAGGAAGCAGAGTTAGGTGTCTTTGTGTCGCAGACAAAAACTCAGCACTTGGTAGAAGACTGTGATAGGTACTGCGATGATAGATCAATAGGGAGCAGTGTGAAGATTTCTTCTTGTCGCAGCCAAAGAATGAAGGAGCAGTGAGTAGATGGCTTGTGGCTGATAGGGAGATAGTAGATAGACCGTGTGATGATCGATCATGAGAGAGTAGTGGCTTTGGCTACATATAGCAGCCTTGTGTCGCCTCTGGGGCTTGTGCAGCTAAAGACTTGACAATAGAAGACCATGCGGTTGGTACTTGGTGCTAAAGAAACAGTCTGGTGCTGGCGTCTCGTCTCACGCTGTCCGAATGTGTTCTCCAAGGCTCGGCGCCGGCGGACGCATTGGAGGCTGTGCTACGGAGGGTACAGTTACGACGGCTGGAGATACACCAGGCCGTGATAGATGATGAAGGCGCGGTGAGTTAAAAGAGTTCTAAAGTCTGGTCCGTGAGCACGTAGAATTTTGTCCAATGACCCCAAGCTACCCATCATTATCGCTCCCGCGTAATTATGTTGCTATCGCGCTCGTTTACTCATTGCAGGTGCCAGTCGCACAGTCGCGACAGCAATATAATTACGCGCGAGCGATAAGGATGGGTAGCTAGGGGTCATTGGACAAAATTCTACGTGCTCACGGACCGGGCTTTAGAAGCAGCCATAGTCTTAACTGCTAGATACTGCGATGGTGCGGTGCGATAGTTTCATGATCCAGCGAATGAATGAAAAAGTCGTCTAGATAGACCACGCGATGATCGACAAATAGCGAGCAGCTTCACGATGCAGACAAAAATGTGGAGAGGTGAGAAGATGGCTCCATATTACATTCAAAGAATATAGCTTCTTGTCCCAAGACTTAGTCGTGTAGGTACACAGACCGTTATTTCATCGATGGTCGACCCGGTGACGAACTAGTCCGATCAATAAACCGGCTCTTCAATACACCAGGGACCTTATACCCGTTTTCACCATCAATCCCTAATTTTTAAGTTACCCCTATGGTAAGGCAACACCTAACATGAATTTAGTTTTCGTAGGGGTCACTTAAAAATTAGGGATTGATTGTGAAAACGGGCACTAAACTTTAGAAATAGGGCAAAACATTAGGGCCAAAAGCAAAGAGTTTCTCGCTGTTTCTTATGGTCTGCGAAATATGCCATACGGCGTATACAATACGCCTAGGTGCCGACCACCGACTTTTAGTTGGCCGATTGTTGGGCCCGATTCTAATTTGTATGAAGAATCGTCCGATACCAAATCTGTGATGTGCGCACTTTCATACATCTCCATACTGATCAACAGCAAGACTCGGTGGTCTGCGCCTAGGCTAATTTCTGTTATAGTGTCCCTTCTTGGTCAAAAACCCTTCAAATTCTATATTTGTGTATTCCAGGAGGCGATATTTGACATGATCGAATACTACGAGAGCGCGATAGTGGTCAGTATCAACGGCGAGCGTCAGTTCGGCATCCGGGGGTGGCAGGCCGCTTCCAGGATGATCAAGAAGGTAATACATTCTAGACAATAACTGGCATTTAACTGCTTATTGTGATTTAGTAGTAAGACCACCAGCTTCAGACGCAGAGGTCCCGGGTTCGATTCCCAGTGGGGGTAGATTTTTCTGTTCGGTTTGGTTGGTGGCAGGGCTTGTTCTAAGTCCGCCTGGCTAGCTACCACCATCTTAATCTAAGTCTGTCGCCATAACAACAATGTTAACAGCATTGTTATGTTCCGGCAGTTAGAGGTAAGATAGCCAGTTCCTGTGTGGTTGAGGATTCCGGGTGAAGCTCGCTTCCACCTTCGGCCTCATCGTCACTTACCATCAGGTGAGATACAGGCCAAGAGCTTCCTCGTTGTGGATAAAAAAAAAATAACGTCTTGCGGTTTGGATACTTACCACCTTAACCTTAACTTCCAACTTCTATGTTCTTCTGATTAATTTCGTTGCGGGTCCAATGACAGTTTAACTGTCCCCCGGAATAAACTTGACCTTCACTGGTTGGGTTTTTGGCGGTCAAGCTGTAGATCTTGGCTACACAGGAGTTGCAGTTGTGGGAATAGTATCCCGTGAATTAACCACCACAGAGTCGATTTGTTGGCTGGTTATTGATAAGAAATCACCTGTCTCAGGTACCAGCAATTCGATCTACCCAGTAAGTTTCCTAGTAAATGTCTGGACGCTTTGGTTGATGATAATGAACTTCTTTCAAAATTTCCATCTGAAATGCTACTCTATCCAGGGAAATGTCCAATTTATTTACCTTCTTTAATTTACCAGAGACATGATAAATGATGATTTATTTGCATTTGAACATTTAGGTTGTTATACAACAAGGAGAGTTATGTTTTTGAAAGAAAGAAAGAAAAAACATTTATTTGGTACCAAAAAATTAAACAATAAGTACAATCAACTTAAAAAGCAAAATACATTGTACCAAATTGGTCTCTGCTCAGTCATCATTTTTCCATCATCATCATCATCATCTCAGCCATAGGACGTCCACTGCTGAACATAGGCCTCCCCCAATGCTTCCCATGTTGCCCGGTTGGTAGCGGCCTGCGTCCAGCGCCTTCCTGCTACCTTTATGATGTCGTCGGTCCACCTTGTGGGTGGGCGTCCCACGGCGTTTTCCGGTACGCGGCCTCCACTCCAGAACCTTGCTGCCCCATCGGCCGTCAGTTCTGCGTACTTTGTACCCTGCCCATTGCCACTTCAGCTTGCTAATCCGCTATCGATTTTAGTTTGTTTACGGATCTTCTCATTTCTAATTCGATCTCGTAAAGAAAGTTGTGTTTTTAGCCATTATGAATACTATTGTTCTATCTTTATTCCAGAGCGCAGAGCTATCCGAGCTAGAAGTGTCCGACAGCGCGTTAGAAGCGGCGCACGCGCCGGTCCTAGCGCGTGCGCTCCGTCCGCTCACGTGCCGACTTCGCGCGTTGTGTCTACAGCGGTGTTCATTGTGCGGAGAGCCGCTGCTGTGTCTAGGTAGGTCCTAGCGGCCCCCCACAGGTCTCAGCAGCCCCCCATAGGTCCTAGCGCGTGCGCTCCGTCCGCTCACGTGCCGACTTCGCGCGTTGTGTCTGCAGCGGTGTTCATTGTGCGGAGAGCCGCTGCTGTGTCTAGGTAGGTCAAACCGGCCCCCCATAGGTTCCAGCGGCCCCCCACAGGTCCCAGCGGCCCCCCATAGTTTCTAGTGGCACTGCACAGCTAGTCGCTCACGTGCCGACTTCGCGCGTTGTGTCTGCAGCGGTGCTCGCTGTGTGGAGAACCGCTGCTGTGTCTAGGTAGGTCAAACCGGCCCCCCATAGGTTCCAGCGGCCCCCCACAGGTCTCAGCGGCCCCCCATAGGTGCAAGCGCGTGCGCTTCTTCCGCTCACGTGCCGACTTCGCGCGTTATGTCTGCAGCGGTGTTCATTGTGCGGAGAGCCGCTGCTGTGTCTAGGTAGGTCTTAGCGGCCCTCCACAGGTTCCAGCGACCCCCGCAGGTGCCAGCGGCCTCTCACAGCTAGTCGCTCACGTGCCGGCTTCGCGCATTGTGTCTACAGCGGTGCTCGCTGTGCGGAGAACCGCTGCTGTGTCTAGGTAGGTCCAACCGGCCCCCCATAGGTTCCAGCGGCCCCCCACAGGTCTCAGCGGCCCCCCATAGTTTCTAGCGGCACTGCACAGCTAGTCGCTCACATGCCGACTTCGCGCGTTATGTCTGCAGCGATGTTCATTGTGCGGAGAGCCGCTGCTGTGTCTAGGTAGGTCAAACCGGCCCCCTACAGGTCCCAGCGGCCCCCCACAGGTCCCAGCGGCCCCCCATAGTTTCTAGCAGCCCCCCACATCTGTAGGCTCACGTGCCGACTACGCGCGTTATATCTTCAGCGGTGCTCGCTGTGTGGAGAACCGCTGCTGTGTCTAGGTAGGTCAAACCGGCCCCCCATAGGTTCCAGCAGCCCCCCACAGGTCCCAGCGGCCCCCCATAGTTCTCAGCGGCCCCTCACAGCTGGAAGCTCACGTGCCGACTTCGTGCGTTATGTCTGCAGCGGTGTTCATTGTGCGGAGAGCCGCTGCTGTGTCTAGGTAGGTCCTAGCGGCCCTCCACAGGTCTCAGCGGCCCCCACAGGTCTCAGCGGCCCCCACAGGTCTCAGCGGCCCCCCATAGGTGCTAGCGCGTGCGCTTCATCCGCTCACATGCCGACTACGCGCGTTATGTCTCCAGGTGTTCGCTGTGCGGAGAACCGCTGCTTTGTAGGTAGGTCCAACCGGCCCACAGCCGGCCGAAGAGAAAAAAAAAACAGAAAACAACTATCATTAACAAACCCACAACTATCAATAATATCTTCACCACTATCAATAAGGTCGCCACAACTATCATTTACACCCCCACCACTATCATTAGATTAGATGCCCATAACTATCATTCAGACACCCTCAACTATTATTCAGACCCCTACAACTAACTATTATTCAAGATCCCTGATCAGAAGTGAGAAAACCCTAACTAGGTCCTATGCGCCAAAGTTCAAAAGAAAAGGTCCATAACGTCAAGGAGTGCTTTAAAGTGTAGCACTTTGTGACGACACGTGGATCTTCAGCGCACCATAACTTCGTAATTACTTGTTTGATGGTCAAATAAAATGTATCCAATATATGTGTCCAATATTTTTCCAGTTTTTTTAAAGAAACAATCCTATTACAAGTCACTAATCAATACACTCTTGTTCCAGTGATAGCCCTCAAGTCGAACAGTTCAGTGCGAGAGTTGCGCCTCGGTGACAACCGCCTGGGACCGTCGGACGCCGCGCAAATCGCCGCGTTACTCCGGCTTAATGCCAGGATACAGCTGTTAGACCTCTCCAATAACCAGATACAGGTACAATAATGGCTCCAATATGCTTCCCTGAGGTGCCCCTAATTAGTAGAATAGGAATAGTAAAGGTCTCAATATGCTACCCTCAGGTACTCCACTTATATCGGTAAATGAAGAGTGAAGGACCCAGAATGATACCCTGAGGTGCTCCGTACTTATATCGGTAAACCAAGAAAAGCAAAGGTCTTGGTATGCTACCTTGAGGTGCACCGGACTTAGACGTATAGACCAGAAATGATAAACGTGTGCAGCTGTCCTTTGGTACTTCAGATTTTTACCGGTTTAACAATAAAGATCCGAATACGCTACCTTGAGGTGTTCCAGATTTAGTAGGAATAGTATAGGTCCCAGTATACTACCCATAATACAAGCTTTGCTTAGTTTGGGACTAAATGGCGTGATTGAATGTTCAAGGACATGTTTATTTATTTAGTCGCTGTCTAACTAACGATATGTCAAGATCGTACTATGATGCGTTAGTCATAACGCGACTAACACCCGTATTCACAAACGAAGCTTGCTTATGCGAAGTCAAATGCACAGCGTTGAATAGAACTGTGATTGATTCGTGTGTGTCACTCCGCCACTCAAGTCAATACTTGAGTATGGACTTGAGTTACATAAGTACCTATTCTATGTATTCATAGTGGTTTTTGGTGGCGCCCTGTGCATCCACGCGCACTGTGAGACCTCATAGTAATGATTGTGAATACGGGTGTTAACGTCTTCGCATAAGGTGCACAAGTTCTACTATTGGAATTGCAGGAAACACCCAAAGCACCAATGATGATGATGTATTTGTTCCAGGATACGGGTTTGGGTCACATAGCGGACGCTTTGGTCGAGCAGGGCGCCCAAACTCCACCGTCGGCCGCCGCGTCACCCGCGTCGCCGGTATCCCCTCATCGATGTCCGAGTAAGTTACATTTGTCACATCTACGGACTCCTATACACCGACGTCTGACGTTAGCGTCAAACATTCCTATTGACGCCTGAAAGCCGACGTCAACAGGGTCACCCCAGAATGGTCTAGTACCAGGATGTTAGGCTACCGATTCGAAGAGATAGTTGATAGTAGGTAAAGCCTGGTCCGTGAGCACGTAGAATCCCGTCCAATGACCCCAAGCTACCCATCCTTATCGCTCGCGCGTAATTATATTGCAGTCGCGACTGTGCGACGGGCGCCCGCAGTGAGTGTGCGAGCGCGACACCAACATAATTACGCGCGAGCGACCAGGATGGGCAGCTTGGGGTCATTGGACGGGATTCTACGTGCTCACGGACCAGGCTTTACTCACTCATAAGCTACGATACTTGTCAAGGGCCAGGCTCCCCCCTGAAAAATAGCCCTAGTTACGCCAATGGTGACGTGGCTAACGGCCTTTATTGGAGACCACAGGCCACAGCCCAATCAGTAACACACAAAACCCGCGAACGTAAGTCGTAGATGTAGCAACTTTTTTGGTCTCAAGTCGCAGACACATCGCCGACGCATTGTTCGCAGTAACAGTTGTGCGATGAAACCCGCGGTACCATTCTCCGACATGATTCTTTTGAAATAAAGTCGCCGATAGGAAGCGGGTGGGTTGTGTAGACTGCTCTATAAGATACGGGTTTGGGCCACATAGCGGACGCTTTGGTCGAGCAGGGTGCCCAAACTCCACCGTCGGCCGCCGCGTCACCCGCGTCACCAGTCTCACCTCATCGATGTCCGTGTAAGTCCAAATATTAGCGTTTTCCCGCGACGTCAAGTGATCCCTATGAACACAAAACTCCTGTTATGTATTAACATAGGGGGGTCACTTAAAATGGAGAAAACGGCATAACGCCCGTATTCACAAACATTACTATGAGGTCTCACAATGCGCGTGGACGCACAGGGTGACACACGACCAATCGCAGAGCTCTATTCAACGCTGTGCGTTCGATTTGCTGCTTCACTTAAGCAGGCATCGTTTATGAATACGGACGTAAGCCATTTCTTCTGTGACAATCGCGCCCAGATATTTAATCTTCACTATTCGTGTGTATATAAAAGCAGTCCGTCAAAACATGTAATTTTTAGATTATTTGTTGATATAAAATTGAGCTGAACTGAAACTTTGCATTATGTAAAGGTTGCTGTAGCTGATGAAAATACAAAGTGTATAATACTCAATATTGTATTAATTTCAACATAGGTGCCATTCGAAATTGATGTAAGTGATAGGGAATTACATCATTTTCTCCCCCAGAACAGGTTTACTCACTATATTATACCCAATATCTAATAGGAGCTGTCAAAATTAACATCCAATTTAGTGCAAACCATAATAATCTATTTTATTTTGCAGTGACCGGCTACGAAGCGAGAGGTCTAGCGTTCTTAGTGCTATGGAATAACCAGCTCACGAGGAACTGTGCGGCACACCTTAGTAAAGCGTTGGTAAGACATTTTATATTATGATATTTATGGCTATTTCGTTAACGTTGAAATTCCCAAGTCTTTCTCAAATGGATGCTTCGTCAACAGGTAGTTTTTAGGCTGAGTTGCACCACCCAACTTTAACCAAAACAATAACGATAACTGGTATTTTTTGTATGGAGCTTAAGGACGTCGCATACTTATCAACCCGGAAAGGGAGAGAGACGAGTCGAGACGGCCAGTATTCTTTGTATGAAACTCCATACTGCAACGCACACTTATCCGAACCGTAACGTAAACGCCTCGCGGCTCGCCTCGCCTTTCGCTTGCCGGGCGACTGCTCTTCCATCTGAGCTACTTTGACACTGGATGAACCCGTCAAATTTTCAAGTGTAATACGCTGTTGCGGCCGCGAAAGGTCGTGAGTTCTATTCCCGTCTTAGGCAGTTTCGATTTTTTCAAGTTGTTTATTTATAATTTAGTTTGAGAAGCGACTCGCTAAGAAATTTTAATAAGCGCTAGACCAACAAAATAAAAGTTTTTTCTTTGTTCCAGCGCTCCTCCCAATCGCTATGCGTGCTGAACATCGGCCGCAACGCAGTCGGCACGGAAGGCGTTCGAGCGCTGTGCGCGGGCGGCGCCCTGATCTCCGTAGGGCTGCAGGCCGCCCGGTTGGGGCCCGAGGCCGCGCCTGCCATCGCTGAGCTCATAGGACAGAATAATACGCTCCAGGTATACAATACACACACAGAAAAAAAATGTACCTCATCTCTCAAATTTTTAGAAAATTTGTACCTCATCTCTCAAATTTTTAGAATATTTGTACCTCATCTCTAAATTTTTTTAAATATTTGTACCTCATCTCTCAAATTATTATAAAATTTGTACATCAACACGCTGCAGGTAAGAGAAAGAGAGAGAGAAAGAGTAACAGTAGGTCTGTTCATCTTCCCGAGTAGGCAAAGCAAACAAAACACGAGCGACAAAAGCCGAGCTCATAGGGCAGAATAATACGCTGCAGGTAAGAGAGAGAGAAAGAGATAGAATGAGAGAGAGAGACAGTAACACCAGGCCTGATCATCTCCCCGAGTAGGCATCGAAAACTATACACGAGCGACGTATGAAAAAGAGAGAGAGAGTGAGAGAGAGACAGTGTGAGAGAGAGAGAGAGAGAGAGAGACAGTGTGAGAGAGAGAGAGACAGTGTGAGAGAGAGAGACAGTAACACCAGGCCTGTTCATCTAATCATCGAAAACAAACCACGAGCGGTGTACAAAAGAGAGAGAGAAAAAGAAAGAAAGAGAGGCAGTAACACCAGGCCTGTTCATCTTCCTGAGTAGGCATCGATAACCAAACGCGAGCGGCGTACACGAAAGAGAGAGAGATAGACAACACCAGGCCTGATCATCTCCCCGAGTACTGCTGAATAGGCATCGAAAACAAAACACGAGCGGCGTACGAAAGAGAGAGACACCAGGCCTATTCATCATCATCACCATTCCCCTGAGTGGGCATCGAATACATAATACAAGACAAGCTAAATTACACCATATTGTTGACGACACTGAGTAATTTTTTAAATACCTTCGCCAAGAAAACTACGTAGTACTTACATAATTATTATTCTTAACACACACAACTCTCGCTCACTTCGAGCGCTATGCGCGGGCGGCGCCCTGATCTCTGTAGGGCTGCAGGCCGCCCGGTTGGGGCCCGAGGCCGCGCCCGCCATCGCCGAGCTCATAGGGCAGAACAACACGCTGCAGGTAAGAGAGAGAGACAATGAAAGAGAGAGAGAGAGAGACAATGACGCCAGGCCTATAAATCTTCCCAAGTAGGCAACGCAAACAAAACACGAGCGACAAAAGCCGAGCTCATAGGACAGAACAACACGCTGCAGGTAAGAGAGAGAGACAATGAAAGAGAGAGAGAGAGAGAGACAATAACACCAGGCCTGTTCATCTTCCCTAGTAGGCAACGCAAACAAAATACGAGCGACAAAAGCCGAGCTCATAGGACAGAATAACACGCTGCAGGTAAGAGAGAGAGACAGTAACACCAGGCCTGATCATCTCCCCGAGTAGGCATCGAAAACAAAACACGAGCGGTGTACAAAAGAGAGGAAGAAAAAGAAAGAAAGAGAGGCAGTAACATCAGGCCTGTTCATCTTCCTGAGTAGGCATCGAAAACAAAACGCGAGCGGCGTACACGAAAGAGAAAGAGATAGACAACACCAGGCCTGATCATCTCCCCTAGTACTGCTGAATAGGCATCGAAAACAAAACACGAGCGGCGTACAAAAGAGAGAGACACCAAGCCTATTCATCATCATCACCATTTCCTGAGTGGGCATCGTACACAAGACAAGCTAAATTGCACCATATTGTTGACGACACTGAGTAATTTTTTGAATACCTTCGCCAAGAAAACTACGTAGTACTTACATTATTATTATTCTTAATACACTCTCTCGCTCACTTCGAGCGCTGTGCGCGGGCGGCGCGCTGATCTCTGTAGGGCTGCAGGCCGCCCGGTTGGGGCCCGAGGCCGCGCCCGCCATCGCCGAGCTCATAGGACAGAACAACACGCTGCAGGTAAGAGAGAGAGAGAGAGAGAGAGAATCAGAGAGAGTGAGAGAGAGAATGACGCCAGGCCTATAAATCTTCCCAAGTAGGCAACGCAAACAAAACACGAGCGACAAAAGCCGAGCTCATAGGGCAGAATAATACGCTGCAGGTAAGAGAGAGAGACAATGAAAGAGAGAGAGAGAGAATCAGAGAGAGTGAGAGAGAGAATGACGCCAGGCCTATAAATCTTCCCAAGTAGGCAACGCAAACAAAACACGAGCGACAAAAGCCGAGCTCATAGGGCAGAATAATACGCTGCAGGTACTATTCCCACCGCTGCAACTCTTGTGTAGCCAGGATCTATAGCTTGACCGCCTGAACCCAACAACCAAGGACAGAATAATACGCTGCAGGTAAGAGAGAAAGACAGTGAAAGAGAGAGAGAGACTAACACCAGGCCTGTTCATCTCCCCGAGTAGGCAACGCAAACAAAACACGAGCGACAAAAGCCGAGCTCATATGGCAGAACAACACGCTGCAGGTAAGAGAGAGAGAGAGACAGTAACACCAAGCCTGATCATCTTCCTGAGTAGGCATCGATAACAAAACGCGAGCGGCGTACACGAAAGAGAGAGAGAGACAGTAAAACCACAAGGGATACACGAGCGAGTAGTGATTAACGCACGCGCGCGTATTCTTCACCCATTGTAAAAAATACTCCTTGTAGCACTCAGCCCTATCGCATCGGCCACAGTACCGATCACTGACGTATGTTGTTGCATCATTTTCTCGAGCAATAAGGGTGAAATTCGCTTGCAATGGGTTTCTCTACGTTTATAAACGCAACGGTGCTCGACTCTGAGATGAGCTAAATTACACCCTATTGTTGACGACACTGAGTATTTTTTTAAATACCTTCGCGAAGAGAACTACGTAGTACTTACATAATTATTATTCTTAACACACACAACTCTCACTCACTTCGAGCGCTATGCGCGGGCGGCGCGCTGGTCTCTGTAGGGCTGCAGGCCGCCCGGTTGGGGCCCGAGGCCGCGCCCGCCATCGCCGAGCTCATAGGACAGAATAATACGCTGCAGGTATACAATACACACTCAGAAAAGTAATTTGTACCTCATCTCTTAAATTTTTAATTTGTACCTCATCTCTCAAATTTTTTATTTGTACCTCATCTCTCAAATTTTTAGTAAAATTGTACCTCATCGCAATAACCTAATGATTCGCGCTTTCACGATAATGTTCGCTCAAAAAACGCTCGCTATGATAAACTTTTATTTATTTTATCGATAAGATAGCTAAAATTTCACGTCTAAAATTATCATAAGATGTTATGGATATCCGTAACCGCAACCGAAACTTTCGGATATCCGAAATAAAAAAATATCCGTAACTGTAATCGAAAACGGTATAATATTATTCCTATATCCGTAACTGTATCCATAACCGAAACTACATATCCATAACATCCCTATTAAATAGTCCCTATTAAAATTGACTGCTACAGATATGATACCTAAAACAATACAGATGATAGCTAAAACAATACTTAATAAATAACTGCTACTACAAACTAGACGAATATTTAAATAACAAACCCTATAAAACAACATATAAATAATACAACAAACTAACTTTTTATACTTTTTTTATTATTATTATTAAATACCTCATTACGGCGCTCTGAAATTGTAGCAAATATATTATATAGAAAATATATTCAATAGAATATTAAATTATTAATATACAGGGTGTTTGGCGCATCGTGTGCCAAAATAATTTGGCGGATAGAATGGGTCATTTCCTATATTTTCAGCCCCCATAACACGTTCCATGCCAGGCGGCTACTTTTAAATTATTTTTTTTAGTAATTTCACCAGAATACCCAAATCGCATCATTTAATTTCGATTTAAAAAAAAACTACTAGGCGTAGCTTCAAAGTAAATATTTTATTTTGACGTGCATCAATGTAGGGTTGCATCAAATCTAAATTTATTGGCAAATATCATCTAGGTTTTTTTTAATTCAACTTTGAAGTTTTCCGAAAAGTTAAAAATAGACTGAACAATTAAGTTTACATGGCTATAAAAAAAATAAATAAAAGAGATAGCAATCTTCGGATTTTATCAAAACTCCTCTAGTCTATCCCCATTCAAATGGTATACTAATCTTGTTTAAATAATAACAACAATTTCACAAATTCCTTAAATTAGTGCATTGACTCTACTCGGAGTGATTTGCGAAATTTGTGTTTATAGCCCCTTTTTGTGTGAATAGCACATTATTAAACACCTAACAGGTAAAAAATATTTATCTTATGCAATGTAAAAACCTTTTCCCTATCGTTTTTTAATGTGGATTTCTTGAATTTAAGGACGAAAATAATTATTTTGATCGTTTATTAATTATTATTACAAATTTAGTTCAAAATGTCCGCCTCGGCAACGTATACAGTCACGACATCTTCTTCTAATTTCGACTGTTGTCGTATGCAGCCACATTTCTTTTTTTATTACTACAAAGGCGTTTTTTATTCGTTGTTGTAGTTCTTCTATTGTTTGAATCCGTTACGTACACCAGTTCTTTAGCTCGTCCCCAGACTTAAAAATCTAACGGAATTAGGTCTGGGGAACGTGCAGGCCACTGTATAGGGCCATCTCTTCTAATCCACGAGTAGAAAACGCCTTTGTAGTAATAAAAAGAGAAATGTGGCTGCATACGACAACAGTCAAAATTAGAAGAAGATGTCGTGAGTGTATACGTTGCCGAGGCGGTCATTTTGAACAAAATTTGTAATAATTAATAAACGATCAAAATAATTATTTTCGTCTTTAATTTCACGAAATCCACATTGAAAAACGATAGGGAAAAGGTTTTTACATTGCATAAGATAAATAATTTTTACCTGTTAGGTGTTTAATAACGTGCTATTCACACAAAAAGGGGCTATAAACACAAATTTCGCAAATCAGTCCGAGTAGAGTCAATGCACTAATTTAAGGAATTTGTGAAGTTATTATTATTATTTAAATAAGATTAGTATACCGTTTGAATGGGGATAGACTAGAGAAGTTTTGATAAAATCCGAAGATCGCTACCTCTTTTATTTATTTTTTTAAAGCCATGTAAACTTAAATGTTCAGTCCATTTTTAACTTTTCGGAAAACTTCAAATCTGAATTAAAAATAAACTAGATGATATTTGCCAGTAAATTTAGATTTGATGCAACTCTACATCAATGCACGTCAAAACAAAATATTTACTTTGAGGCTACGCTTAGTAGTTTTTTTTTAAATCGAAATTAAATGATGCGATTTGGGTATTTTGGTGAAATTACTAAAAAAATTAATATAAAAGTAGCCGCCTGGCATGGAACGTGTTATGGGGGCTGAAAATATAGGAAATGACCCATTCTATCTGCCAAATCATTTTGGCACACGATGCGCCAAACACCCTGTATTACTCATACTTTCTTATCTATAAATTAAATAATGTAGCCCTCCCATCAAACCTTTGCAATGCCTTTAACTAGGTAACTAAATAACAAGCACACATGTTAGTGATAGATCTATATGTACACTTAGTATGCAAATAAACAATTTGAATTTGATATTTAATTATTTATCTTTTCAGAGGCTAGACTTGCGCGACAACCGGATAGGCGCTCTCGGGCTGCAAGCGATACTGACGGCGCTCCAACGGAACACCGTCATCACGCAGCTTGACCTGGCCGGCCCGGTGAGTGCCACATATACAGGGTGTTAGGTAAATGGGTATATGAGCCGAGACTAGCCCATGTTAACATACTCATATAAATACTATAGTGGTGTCAGAAAGTGGATATCGTAATATTTAATAAAAAATATTTTCCCATACAAAACTAAATAAATTATTATTATTTAAATTTTTGGACAGCCCTACGATCGCGCAACTCCCTCCTAGGTCAAACGTGGTCAAACGGTATTTCATTCACAAATTTTGACGCGAGTCGGCACCGCCCACTTTTATTATTACTTTTGAACCAATTCTTCACTTACCTCTTTTTATTGACTCTGCAAGCAATCCAAGGTATTCAGGGGGTAACACTTCACTCTAATTCACAAAACGAATCGCAACACATCTATCACATCCATCCACTCACTTAATTCACCTTCCCACGCTTTCAAGTGACCGGGTAGGTTCTTGTAGTGAAATCCTATTTTCAAGAACGGGATCTCCGGGTCTCCCTTCGGTGGTATGGTGGTGTCGATTCACCCACCCGCGAAAACATTTACAAGGCATCGTGGAACGGAAGGTCTCCCGGAAATAAATCGTTCATCACACTAAAGAAGACACAAAGTCCTATTGCACCAACACCACTCAACACACATCACCATAATTTCACTGTATTACTTAGCTATTTGAATATCTAATTATCCAGAACGTCAACAACAAAACATCGCAACGAACGCAAATTATTTACTGACAAAATAATGTAAACAAATAAACATGGCCGCATGGCGCGGTGCAACTAGTGCGGGGTCATTATTTTTTCCATAAAATCGGTAATCGATATTGATATTACAAAAAATCGATTAAAATATCAAATTGTTTGAAAACCATCTGAGTAATCAATAGGAATGTCTTAAAATCAATTATCGATTAATTGATAGATCCTACCTACCTGAAATCGCTCATACTATCGATGGGTCTAAATTAGTTTAACGATACCATTGCATTGATAGAAGACATTGAAAAAAAAACAACACAGTTTTATTTGGTAAATTAAGAAAACCGTAATCTGCCATGCTTTTGGAAATGTTTTAGCTAAATTTGCGATAAACGCTGTTATTTTTCTTAGAAAATATGATATTTTATTAACGATAGTATGAGTGATTGGGTGGCCTTTCGATAGGCTATTGATAGACAATCGGCAAGACTACTGTACTGACCAATTGGATTGTAATTACGGCACCTCGACCTTCATTAGTCAATCATGAAATGAAAACTTAACCCCAACCACATGTCGTCTCCATTAATGATTGGAAATGAATTAATGGCACCTAAATTGATTATTTGTAGAAAAAAAATCCTTCAACGATTTATTATTGAACACGTGAAAAATCTTAATCGATTTTTTGCCTTCAATGTCACCTCCTTACACATCCCTACTCCTGCGCCGCGATGATCTTCCGACTCTTTCTTGCAAATGAAAGCCGCCGTGCGATACGTCTTGCGTCTCACTCGCACTACACGTGCCGGTTCCGTTGTTCGTCAACAAAAGACATTTCGTTGTCCTTCAAAGATTAAACAGTGCGTTGGACACATTTCTTTAATGCCTAAGGGTTTTTTTCAATGGTGTCTTATTTTTAGTTAAGGTATTTTTAGTACACAATATCGTGATTTACGATGATAAAATTTAAATGATTACCTACAATGTCTCATTTTCCTTAATCAAAGTTATCAAGTTTAATGATTCGTTCGTTCATTCATTTCAGCCGAATGACGTCCACAATGAACGGTCCTGATTATTCAGTTTATTTTAATAAGTAAGTCTATGAAGTAAAATTAATTCTTGACCACTTTGTTTACTTTTACTTATCCAAAATCCAAATCGAATCAAATAAGGTAAGGGGGTATTTGACTTGTGCTAAATCTTTTTAGATGGACTGATTTTCCTGGGGGATTGCTTAAGGTTTTTGCCTCTCAGAGACAAATTTTTAGGCAGAAAATTATAATGAATTCTGTTATTTGTTTTATCTACGCTAGTTTGTCGTACTATTAATTTTCAGGGGTGTCACGACGCAATTTGGCGACAAAAACTGAATCAGCTGATTACTCAATAATGGTACCTTTCCCAGACTTTCTGACACCACTATAGTATTTATATGAGTATGTTAACATGGGCTGGTCTCGGCTCATATACCCATTTACCTAACACCCTGTAGATGACCCACGCTGAACTGTCCCACCAAACTCAATGACAGGGGGGCGCTACCATCGTTCAACTATATGGTTTCCAACATGGCAAAAATCGGAACCAGCGATCCGGTGTTGACGGTGGCGCCCCACTGTCAATGTCATGGATAGGACAGTTCAGTATTTTGGAACAATATCATCATCATCATCATCATTTCAGTCACATGCGTTTAGGCGCGATTGGTCCAATGAGGGTTTTCGCGAATGAAAAATCCGCCAGATGGCAATACGTAGACGCGAGGTCCAAATGCTGCATGATTGGTTATTTTTGACATGACATTGACAGATATGTCAAAATCCACCAATCACGCAGCAGTCAGACCCCACATCCACGTTCCGCCATCTAGCGGATCTTTCATTCGCGAAAACCCTCATTCGCAATGAGGCGTGATTGGTGGATTTTGACATATCTGTCAATGTCATGTCAAAAATAAACAATCATGCAGCATTTGGACCTCGCGTCTACGTATTGCCATCTGGCGGATTTTTTATTCGCGAAAACCCTCATTGATGCTACTGACAACGCCACTCTTGTAGCGGAGTTTTGGGCTGACACTGTGTAGGTTTGTTGTCGACACTATAAGAAGATCATTGGACTCATAAGGTGGACCGACGACATCATAAAGGTAGCAGGAAGGCGCTGGACGCAGGCCGCTACCAACCGGGCAACATGGAAAGCATTAGGGGAGGCCTATGTTCAGCAGTTAGACTAAGAGCTGGTGAACGCCAGACCTACGTCAGCTATAAAAGCTGAAAGTTTGTCAGCGTATGCTCCCAATATAGGATAGAATGCTGGTGAGTCATGAAGTTTGGGTCATCGTGGCTTTGGCAGCTATCCTAAAAAAACTGTCTGCCTGATGTGGAAATACTTCTAATCATTGCTCAAATATTATGCATAAAAATCAGATTTTTTGGTATAACGTTAGAAGAACTACAGTCTATTAAATATACAGAAAAAGTCGCCGTAAAAGTTAGGCTGACGTTATTCTATAAAAGCTGATTTTATGATGATGCAGTCGTGAGATGGCCATAGGAACTCTAAATTGTACTTCTAATTTTTCTTATTTTACGCGTGTTCATAGTTTTTTAAACTATCAATTATTACAAACCTACTTGCAAAAATTATGAGGTTTTTATAATTTTGTTTCCAGGACTCATCAACAACCCTATCGGCTGAGGACAGCGAGGCTGCGATTGTCGCGCGTTTAACGCGCGAGATACGCGCAGTTTGCAGTCGCAACGAGGCCGCCAGTGAACCTGCAAAGCGCACGCATAGAAGAATTAGTCTTACGTGTCATACCGCCTGCGTGCCTAAGGTAAATCGATTTAACTCGATTCTTAATAATCGATTCATAATCGTTAAAAAATTTATTCATAATCGATAATCGGCTCTTGTCATCCACGATCCGTCTGTTAAGGAGCTTAAAATCGATTGTAATCGATTTTTATTCGATTAGAATCGATTATCTTCGTCCACGACCCGCTCGCATGCTAATCCAGACTATCGAGTGTTATCGATTTTTAATCGATTAGAATCGATACGCTATCAGCTGAAGACAGCGAGGAATCGATTAGTATCGATTCTCTTCATCCACGAGCCGCTCGCTAGCTAGCCCAGACAGTTGAGTGCGATTAGAATCGAATCTTCATCGATACGCTATCGGCTGAGGACAGCGATAGTCGCGCGATTGACGCGCGAGATACGCGCGGTTTGCAGTCGCAACGAGGCCGCCACACACTGGTTCAAGAAATGATAAAAATGGAATTAGCGATTTATTCACTTTTTTTGATGGTATCATGTGTAGAATGTCATAAAAAACGTTTTGTTTAAGTTCTATTTTTCTGAGAAATGCGTAGTTTTTGCTATATTACATGTTTTGTGTTTTATTTGTATGAAACGTTTTCTTCACGAGGCTCTTATTCAAAATGTTAAAGTTTGTTAGATATGACTACTTATAGGTTTTAAAGAGTCATACTAATAGAAGCTAATACAGTAACAACTTTGTCCCAGTGCGTCCCCGTTTAGGATATAAGTGATATTTTCTAAGGTACGAAAAAGTAAACAAAATATATGGATATAAGGCAACTTTATGATAATTTATTGATTTTCTAAAATAAAAAGAAGCTAACAATCATTCCAATCTTAATCATTTATTATTCAACATCATCATCAACATCTATAAATTCAAAAGTTTCATCATTATTTGTAGCTAGTAAATTTTTAACTTCATTAGGAAGAGGAGATTTTGACTCACACTCGTTTTTGGTCTTAATGTTGACAAAAAAGGATCCGAAGAAATAAGTAAATTATTTAAAATATCACGATTGGTCACTTTTCGGTTAAATTTACGCGTATGATTCTCTCTGATCTTTCTAAAATCTTTATTCCGCGATTCTGTAGCTTCTTCCGATAGTGCTCCTATTGGCATAATATCTAAGTGCAAAGCAAAACCAACTGACATGAATCATTTAACAAAATTAAAACAAAGATCTTTAAGTAGGATCGATATGTAGGTACAAGTATGGCCTATCTTCATTGCACGCATGGATACGGGCTATGTAGACTATATTACACATTACTTATAGACTAGAATTTAAAACTTGGACAGCAAGAGGAAATAAAAAAGCAAATATGGAGAAACGAACAGCTGTAATACAAAAACGGTTTCGCGATGAACCTGGATTGCTAATAGATATTGTGCAGCAAGGGGCTGGAACAACAAACAACGGAAATATTGCGCGTAGATTTTTTGCAGATCCAGAAAAAACATCCAACATCACTGGAGTTAGTCAAGATCTGATTCCTAGGTTGTCTGTATTATTAAGGGCTATGGCTTCCGGTGAGCAAATAAACCCCCAAAACTTCACTCAATTTACTTAGATATTATGCCAATAGGAGCACTATCGGAAGAAGTTGCAGAATCGCGGAATAAAGATCAGAGAGAATCATACGCGTAAATTTAACCGAAAAGTGACCAAACGTGATATTTTAAATAATATACTTATTTCTTCGGATCCTTTTTTGTCAACAATAAGACCAAAAATGAGTGTGAGTCAAAATCCCCTCTTCCTAATGAAGTTAAAAATTTACTAGCTTCAAATAATGATGAAACTTTTGAATTTATAGATGTTGATGATGATGTTGAATAATAAATGATTAAGATTGGAATGATTATTAGCTTCTTTTTATTTTAGAAAATCAATAAATTATCATAAAGTTGCCTTATATCCATATATTTTGTTTACTTTTTCGTACCTTAGAAAATATCACTTATATCCTAAACGGGGACGCACTGGGACAAAGTTGTTACTGTATTAGCTTCTATTAGTATGACTCTTTAAAACCTATAAGTAGTCATATCTAACAAACTTTAACATTTTGAATAAGAGCCTCATGAAGGAAACGTTTCATACAAATAAAACACAAAACATGTAATATAGCAAAAACTACGCATTTCTCAGAAAAATATAACTTAAACAAAACGTTTTTTATGACATTCTACACATGATACCATCGAAAAAAGTGAATAAATCGCTAATTCCATTTTTATCGTTTCTTGAACCAGTGTGCGCCAGTGAGCCGGCGAAACGCACGCATAGGAGAATCAGTCTTACGTGTCATACAGCCTGTGTGCCCAAGGTAAATAATCGCTTCTTAATCAATAAAAAATCGATTTGATTCGATTTTTAATCGGTACAAAATCGATTCTTAATCGTTAAAAAATTAATTCATAATCGATAATCGGCTCCACGCTGTCATCCACGATCCGTCTGTTAAGGAGCTTAAAATCGATTGGAATCGATTCTTATTAGATTAGAATCTATTATCTTCGTCCACCATGGCGCTTGCAACAGTGCCGAAATATCGGAAACTCAAAATTAAGGTTCGTTCGTTCGTTTCAGCCAAATGACGTCCACTGCTGGACAAAGGCTTCCCCCAAGGTTTTCCATAATGAACGGTCCTGCGCTGCCCGCATCCAGGCTCTTCCCGCGACCTTTACCAGATCGTCGGTCCACCTACACTCGCGAGCAAAAATATTGAATCACCCTATTTGTTTCGAGCGATCACAAAAACTAAATGACTAACAGAAGACAAATAAAAATGGTACCATTTTAAAGGCAATATTATAAACTTTAAATTGATACGACAGATACATACATAATCATTCGGTTCTTAACATCGCTCGGTACAAAACACAAGGGGTGATTCCATACTTTTGCTCGTAAGTATAGTAGGAGGCCTGCCCACGCTACGTCTTCCAGCCCGTGGTCGCCACTCGAGAACTTTCCTGCCCCCGTTGGGGATTGGCCGTTGCCATCGTCTCTACGAGCTATGTGCCAAATTAAAGTACATGGTAGCAATCCCGTCAGTAATAACAATATTGAATGGTGTTATTTCCCTCAGCCGACGGCGGAGGAGGAGCGCCGGGGCCGGCTGCGCTCGCCCGCGCCCTCGCCCGCCGGCAGCCCTATACCAGCGGCGCACCACTCGCGCTTCTCGGTAAGACCAGGCCTGTTCATCTCCGCGAGTTTACATCGAAAACAAAACACGCACGATGGCCCACCTACAGGATACTATTCGACAAGGCCTCACATACGAGCGAACATTGACTCACGCACGCGTACTCTTGTGTATAATGGAAGAAAATAAAGAAAATGGTGTACTAAATACTGTGCAGTATTTAACTGCCTAAATAATAATAAAAACACAGAATGTACTTTTTTAAGTTGCCTCAAGACACTGAGAGGTAAATAAGTAGTTATTGTTCATGATAATTCATGCTAAATCATGTATTTCCTCCGCCATTTTCCGCAGTTTGACACCTCACGTCACATCATTTTACCGAAGTCAGCCCTATAGCTTCGGCGCAGTGCCGATCACTGACGTTTGTCAACAAAATGGTGCTTGACTCTTGAGACAGACTAAATTACACCATATTGTTAATGACATTGAGCATACATTTTTTTAAATAACTTCGCGAAGTAAAACTTCTGTACGTAGTACTTATTATTATTCTGTGGTAAAACAACGTTTTTAAAGCTCTTGGCCTGTATCTCACCTGATGGTAAGTGACGATCAGGCCGAAGGTGGAAGCGAGCTTCACCCGGAATCCTCAACCACGGAGGAACTTGTTATCTTACCTCTAACTGCCGGAACACAACAATGCTGTTAACATTGTTGTTATGGCGGCAGACTTAGGTAAGATGGTGGTAGCTAGCCAGGCGGACTTCGACAAGCCCTACCACCAACCAAACCGAACAGAAAAATCTGCCCCCACTGGGAATCGATCCCGGGACCTCTGCGTCTGAAGCAGGTGGTCTTACACTCGACCACAGAGGCGGTCTCATTTTTCATTTTTTAGAGTAGAACGAACGACTACAAAACAACATAATTTATTGTACCTAATGTAGCCCACTGTTGAATATTTAATTAGTACTATTAAAGCACAGACTAACGTCTGCTCAGAGTTTCCCTGCGTGATCGAATCAGAAATGAGGAGATCCGCAAGAGAACCAAAGTGACCGACATAGCTCGCAGAATTGCTAATTGGTGTGCTCCTCGACCAATCTCTGACTTGGAAACCTCACATCGAACTCATTTCCGAGCGCACACGAAAATTAATCTATACAGGGTGGAATTTTGTAATGCCACCTGGAGGGAAAGTACTCTTAATACTGTATAGAAAATTTTACTTAAAGAAGACATAGAATAAAGGAATGTTTCCTTTGAGTAAAATTTTCTATCTACAATATTAAGAGTACTTTCCCTCCAGATGGCATTATAAAATTCCACCCTGTATATTTAAAAAATTGTGACACGTAGCTGATTCTAAACTTATCAAGACCGTATATTATGCCTTGGCACAATCGATTTTCGTGTATCGTAAATGTTAATGTATGTTAAATTTAGTCGGCCGTTTGGTGTAGTGGTTCGAAACGAACTACTATTCCGGAGGTTGCGGGTTCGATTCCCGCACAGTACAAACATTTGTGTGCATGAACATATGTTTGTATTGGACTGGGTGTTTTCTATGTATAATAAGTATGTATTTACAAAAAAAAAGTATTTATGTATGTTTATGTCCGTTGTCTCGTACCCATAATACAAGCTTTGCTTAGTTTGGGACTAGGGGCGTAGTGTAAAATGTCCAAGGATATTTATTTATTATTATTTATTAAATAAATTATTTGTATTTCCAGGTAACCCGCGTGACGCCGGAGCGCGAGTCTTCCGAGAGCCCGAGCACGCCCACCCGCCCCGCCTACTGCGCGGCCCCCTCGCGATTCAAAGTCGTCCAGGTAACACATCATCATCACGACATAACACGTTGGACGCCACGCGGCTCACCGGTGAGCCTCGAACAATACAATTTCCATTGTGTCTAGCGTCTCGGCGTTCAATGACTTAAGGGTCAACGAAGACGAGGGACTACCCTTGAGGCACAAATAGATAGGAGCAGAAGACAATCTCACGTGAGATTTCTTAATCCTTCAAGGCCCGCGAATCTAGACACAATAGATAACACCGGTCAACAAAAAAAAAAATTTTTTTTTGCGCATGGATTTTACTTATTATATTCTGATTATATAAGCAAATGTATATAAAAAAGTGAGATTACAAATCGAAAATATTTGCTTTTTAAGAAGTTATAGCGATTTGAATATTCCATCTTCATAGTAGAATGTCTCTCAAGATGCACGTCACTTTCTCCTTGGGATATATTTATAAATAATTATGGGGGCTTATTCGCAAGAACAAGGGGCACGCTTTCATCAAAATATAGTGGGATTTGAGAAACGACGTTACCAAGGCCAGTGTACTGAAAGCATGATAGGGTTAGATTTTTATGAAAAAAATCTTCTATGGAACATGACAGGAAATTACAACTTTTAATTTTTAATAAATATTTGAACTCTATTTTAATTTTTCTCTTGTGAGAATGAATCTTAAATGGATGTTTGTTATGTTTTAATAGTTAGCAAGAATGACAGAAAGAAAGAAAAAAATATATTTGGCAACAAATTAAATCATCTCTATGTTCATGTTTCATACATTCATTGATATGAATTTTTCTATTTTTTTACACATAAAAGCAAATTCAGAACAATTTTTTGTTGTTATTCTTGTTTCTAGGTTATAAAGCAATAAAAATAAGCTATGCATAACCCGTGCGCAAAAATACTGTAGACAGTTGTAATCAATTGTTATGACATTAATGAATGCCGTCTGGGACTCAAGCGGTTAAAATTCTTAATTTGCAATAATAATAATAATATGCAATGTAACGGTTTCTTTTAATATAAAAAAAACAGTTTCTTCTAATTTCTTTATTGTTTAGACGGTTTAAAATAAAATAAAAATATCATTATCATCTGTCAAGGACAGGAATTTAAAAAAAAAATGACAGACTTTCGAACAAACAAAGCAATACGGATTTTTATTTTTGCTCTCTTCGTAACAAATTATGGAGAGAATCATCATTTTAAAATATATTTATATTTATAATTAAAAATAACACAGTGTTCTCTTTTTCTTGCTGAAAAAAATTACGTGATATTTGTCGTGACCCCCCTTCCCCTACGTGAGATTTAGTGAGGTTTTTCTTGACCCCCTTTCCCCCTCTAAACGTCTCACGTAATTAATGGCCCCCATACAAAATACTGCGTGTGCGTATGCAAAGTGAAGCATCAAATCATATAATTTTATTTGTCAAACGAAATGTCATGATAATACAGGTAAACATTGTATCTTAGTCAGTACCAATTATGTTCAATTGGTGTGCAAATCTAATACAATAATATTAATTAATTAAATTAATTAAGAACAGAAAAAGTACACATTGATTGTCTTCAGTTACTTTTTTGTGCCACGAGGAACTTTTTCCCCCCATCAATATTGATCCGACGACCTTATAAAGGTAGCAGGAAGGCGCTGGATGCAGGCCGCCACCAACCGGCCATTGTGGAAATCATTGGGGGAGGCCCATGTTCAGCATGCTTATTGCCTTAGGTTAAAACAAAAGGAAATTATAAAGCTGAAGAGTTTGTTTATTTGAACGCGCTAATCTCAGAAATACAGGTCCGATTTGAAAAAATCTTTTTGTGTTGGATAAGCCCAGTTATCGATTAAGGCTTTGTTTAGGCTATATGTTTATTATTTTATTTAACTTTATTCAGAAAACCACAGCTCTTTATAATATTAATAAAATTACTAACAGTAAGGAAAAATTTTTGAAAATTATAATAAACTGAAAAATTCGAACTGCCTAAGGTGGGAATTGAAGATATTTATAATTTTCAAATTAGTTTGAGATGCTACTCTTAACGCTAAAAATTAAATAACTAAGAAAAATGTTGCAAAAACTATTTTCACGCGTACGAAGTAGCGGGCACAGCTAGTTAATAATATTAATTAAAAAATCATTTAGTCATAGAATTGCAATGATTTAGGCCATGAAGGATTTGGCCTAAAATTCACATTCTGGCCTGATGTTCGCATATGTGTCTCTTATTAAAGCTATAAGACTGTTTCCTTTCCCAGTCACAGTTTTAAGCATAATTTATTTATTTCTAGATATTTTTAAATTTAACCAAAATAAAAGATTTTTTCTATAGTCTGGTCCGTGAGTACTTAGAATTTTGTCCAATGACCCCAAACTACCCATCCTTATTGCTCGCGCGTAATTATGTTGCTATCGCGCTCGCACACTCACTGCAGGTGCCAGTTGCACAGTCGCGACAGCAATATAATTACGCGCGAGCGATAAGGATGGGTAGCTTGGGGTCATTGGACAAAATTCTACGTGCTCACAGACCAGGCTTTATAAGAAGACTGTTTTCTGTCACAGTCGCAATTTTAAGCATATTTATTTATTTCTAGATATTTTTAAATTTAACCAAATTAAAAGATTTTTTCTACAAAGTTAGCAAAATAATATATTTACCGTCAATATTTTGTATCTCTTTTAACCTTAGTAGTCTTTATACCTCTGTTTGTGCATGTTCTAAAACTTGTATACCTCGCTCACTCACTCGTATGTCTGTCTCTGTCTTGTCTCTATTTTTATGTCTATGGTTCACAGCTGGTCTAGCCGTAGAGGTTGGTGGTCTGTTGACTGTTACCATCTTAACTAATTTCACTTTTATGTAGATATTTGGCATATTTTTTGTATCAAAATTGTTTTTTTCTAATTGGCTTATACTGTATTTTTTAAATCTTATTACTTTTTATGAAAAAAAAAGAGACATTTTGATATTTATTTGAAATTTCGTTTTAAGGCTTCAAATCCATAATTAAATCATTTGTGCTTTTTTTTTAAGTTCTTGGTGTTAGTAATTTAAATAATTATTAAATCAATATGCACTCACAGACCATCCGCCATTTCAAATATTACAATACAGCTTTATTGTCATTCCATCACTTCCATAGTGCTTGTGTGTACATGTTCTTTAGTCTAGAGCAGGGTTTTTAAATCATTTTGTAATTAGAGATAACTTATGAAATTGTTACTTTTATTAGAAAAAGTACTTTACAAATACATCATTCAGTATGCTGCTTCCTTTGGACAGAAATCGATATTATACGATCTTTCAGTAACCTCTAATTCTCTTTGATGAAACCCTAGTTAAGAAACCCTGTATCTATGTTTTAATAAAACTTATTTATTACTTATATACTTTTTTACGATAATATCGCCTAAATTCCATACTACAGGCAAATGCCTATTTTGGAAGACAGAAGATTCAATCAAAATTGTAACACTTTTCTTTCAATAAAGACATTTATTTATTTAAATTGAGCCGTTTCGATGTGGTATGTCTTTAACGTATAATTTTGGTGCACAATAAAGTATATTCTATCTATACCTAAAGGTGCTCTTTTATTAAAAAATCCTGTTTTATTTAATTATCGTCACTAAAACATTTTCTTATCAACAGGTGTCCGAGCCGCCATTAATCCAAGTACATCCAGCGTCGAGTCAGCCGAGGAAAAGTACGTCACGGTTCTCAGTGACGCGCAACTACGATTCAATGTACAACCCCTCGCCTGTGCCCCCTGACGCGTCTCCAACCCCCGAAGACCCCCGCCCGGCCACCCCTGGGCCCCCAGACTTGAGGCCTGACAGGCCACAACAAAAGCCTGACAGGCCACACCTGACGCCTGACAGGCCTGAGACCCCAGACCTCAGGCCCGACACGCCTGACCCCCCAAAGACGGTGCCTCACAGAACTCAAGCCTCCGACAGCTTTAACAATGCAAGAGGAAGTGTCACAGTTGAAATTAGTGATATTAAAAATGTTATAGATGCCAAAAATGTTAACTCTAGTGAAAGTATCAAAGTGAGTGAGTGTACAGACGATTTAGTTAGTAATGTTTGTTTCACAGACAAAAGTGAGCGTGTGTCTCATACTGAGACTGTAATAGGCGATACGCTGACGACAGAGACTAAAATAGTTAAGAATAGTACTGATGTGAGGGAGAAAGAGAAAGTTGATGTGCTAGTCGAGGTCACAGTCACTAAAGAACACTCCGACCAGAACGTTTTTGACTTTAAAAACATCGATGAAAAACCAACCGTCAAAAATGACACGGCCATGAAACAAATTGAAGCCATCACAGAAGACTTGGGCAACTTAATACAAGAATTCAAAGATTTGTCAACGAAAAACGTCAGCAAAGTCAAAAGCGACTGCACACAAACCGATGTAGTTAATTTAGATACATATAATGTACCTGTTAATATAATACGTGAAAATGTAGTGCTTAAGAAAAACAAAAGCGAATCGAGTCTCGATAGTCCCGATTTAGAAGTTTCCAGGCTTATGAATAAGAAATTGGGTGGGAGTCCGTTCTGCGATAGCAGTTCCTCTTTAGAAATTTCTGGAAGCTCTGTAGAGAGTCTGAACACATTGGACAATCCACAATCTCAAATAGTGAAACCTATAATCATTGAATCTGATACAGAACTGGACAGGAGAAAAACCGACCATGTAGCATTATCCACGGAAAGTAGCATAGAATCTAACACAAGCGAAGTAACTCCAGTGAACAGTAACTTTTTAAATATGTCGGTTAGTTCCAACGAAAGCGTGTCTCCTATTATATTCGGTAAAAGTAAAAAGATACACGATTCGCTGTCCAGTTTAGAAGCGAGTGTCAGTTCATTAGATTCCGGGAGACACGAGAAAGTGATGATCACGTCGGCAGATTCTGGAATAGAGTATTCTCTACAGCAACCCTCCGAGAGTAAAGAGGATAACTCATCCAACGAAGGCACATTAACGAACAATTCGAGTCTAAAAGAAACTGTGAAAAAAGAGACCTCCCAAGATGTAACTTCGCCCAAAAGAACATCCAGTTTGCTAGATGTGCCAGCGTTGAAAACCAAAGGTTTGAGCGAGAGACTGAGAAAGATATCCCTAGTGGCCCCATCCCCAAGCTTCCATATCCCCAAACCTGAACCGGAGAAAGAAATAAAACTCCCATCCCACCTGGATAAACTGCTAAGTTTATTCCAGCACCCCTTGTTCTCTAGATCTTCAAACGAAGAAGAGAAGAAGGGAACCAACACGCCGCCTAGGAAAGATTCTTCTTTAACTAGCTCGTTCTGGTCGTGGGGTAGTGCGACAGAGAAGGAGGATAAAGAAGATAGAGATAGCTCGTCCGAAGCGACGGATTCCACGCTCTCGGAAAGGGTGCAAGTGTCTTTCGTAGACGAATCCTTCTCCAAGAAGTTGGATAGCAAAACTCCGTCTACAGACACGGACAATACCCTCAGCGAGTTCCAAACTTTCCCGCAGAATTCGGAGGCGAGCGAGTCTCAGGAAAGAGTTACCGATACAACCACCGATGACAACTTAGTACAAAAATGTTTAGTTATAAGTAAATTTGACAACGCCAGTTCCAACGGCAACAAGGATGTGCCGAGAACAAGTGATAATACAGATCTCATAAAACCCAACGATTTAAATAAAAATTACGACTCAAGCCCCGCGGGCGACACGAATAAGAATCCAGAAGAGGATAAAGAAAAAACGGAGGAAGTTAAGACGGAGCCTGTGAGGCCTAGGTCTTTTGCGTCAGTGCTTAAATACTCGGGTTCGGAGAACTCGTTGGATAAGCAAAACAGCCCGGATTCAGGGCAACCCGTAGACAAGTTGCCAAGCAAAGTCATACGCGGGATCAAAGAGAATATCAGCCCTGAAAACACCCTAACATCAAGCATGACCAACACGAAAACGTTAGCGCTAGAACTCACCGAAAGACAAGTGAAGAATCAGCCGATAGTCAACGCAGTTTGGGAGGTGACGGTGCCGGTTTTGGAGAAAAACGAACCCAAAACCGAGGAGTCTAAAGCTCAAACTGACGTGAGAGTGACGGAGAATTTAGCGCCTATCGCTACAATTGAAGAGGCGTGTGACGAAGCAGATAATATAGCGCTGGATTTCATAGACGATCCGAAATTCGACGAGAAAAACACTTCGGCTGACAGCGGAGTGACCTCTTTAGAAGGCGCATCGGAAGATAAAAAGTTCGAAAAGGTTCTGCACTCGCTAACGACGGAGTTGGAACATGTGGACTTAGGAAAAGACGCGTTATCGTATCTAATTTACGAGAACCCAGAGTATGAAGCCAGAAAGCTGGAAACCAATCCTCCACAAGGCTCGTTAGCCCAAGAACTTCAAGACGCAGAAATAAAGGAAATGCTAGACTTGTCGCCAGAATTAATTATTGATGAGGCAATCGAAGTGCCAGAAGTTTTCACCGTCAAAGAAATAATAGGCATTAAAACATCTCCAGTGATTCCTGAAAGAGCTAAAATCAAAAAGTCGAATTCTTTAGAAGATTTGTCGCAAGAGAAAGAGTGTCCTAAAACCAGGACCATAGCGTTCAAAGTCCCAGAAATTTTGACGACAACGCCGCGGGATATCCCTGAAAGGCGGTCGAGATTGCGCACGCGAAGTGGATCCAGCCCGAAATCTTTACCTGAAAGTTTGAATAAGCCTTGCCCGTTGTCGAAAATGGACTCGATATTGTCGAAAAAGAAGAAAAAAGTGTCTTCTCTAGGCAAAATGGCTAAGGATTCTTTACTAGCGTTAAACATGAGCGAAGATGAAATAGCCGAATTCCGCAGATCATACAAATTAACCTCAGTAGAAAGTTTGAAATCTCTGGAATCTGTTTCCGAAGACGCGAATTCCCAAAGCGGTAATTCCATCGACTCCCGTTGCAAAGCGTGCCTTAGAACGTCGCAAGAGAGCTTAATGTCGCTCGATTCGATCACTGAAGATTGTAGGTGTACAGATGACTGTGAAAAACCAGGCCAATCCAACAGATAGATCATTTTAATACTTCGAGATCTATGGGATTCTAATTTATTTTAAAACCACTGTAGACAGTGGGGTTTGTAACAACCAGCGTCAAAATTGGCCAAAAAGTTGACAACAATCTTATTCCAATTGTAACAAAGACGTGTTGCGAACTTTTTGGCTACTTTGGGTGTCACGAACCATTAAAATTTGACGCTGTCTGTAATACATATTTACAATGCGATCGTATGTGTAATATTTTGCAGCTAAAAATTGTGTTTTTAGATTTCATGCCGGTACATTGAGAGCATGAATATAAGATCGTATTATAAGTACGGTCCTATTTGAATTTTGAGTACACCAGTTTCTCATTATCTCGAATTAACCAGACACATATACTATGATTATAAACGGCATATTTGTACAATAGTAGATTTGTACGAAGATTTTCGAAATCCTTTTAGGTCTCGAATTATTGGAATCGTGTATAGAAATCCAAAATTATACTATCTATTTCAAATTTACGTATAAAATGACCTTTTTTTAGGTTTTTGTGCACCAGTGCAGACCAATTTTAAAATTACGAGTTCCTTCTAGTAGATTTTGAACTTAAACTCGTTGATATTAAGGTTCAAAGTCATTTGAAGATTTTTTTAATTTTCACATAAAATATGTTTGGGATAAGAGAAATCGCAGGTTCCAAAATGACACTTAAAAAAACGAAATATGAGAACAAATGTTACTTCAGCAATAGACAAGAAAGACGACGCTCTATGACCATAGAGTGTTGTCATATATCATATATTATTTATTTAGTGTTTTTCATCTCTTTCATCCTCTAGAAAATGTCGGTAGGAGTGAGAGAGATAGACGCAGGTGTTATGTTCAAATCAATTTTCGAAATGTACCCGCGGATTCATTTTGTATATTTTATTTATTTTCTAAAATTCGATCAGCTGAGGTTTAGATAGAAGACGTCACTTCTTCGAACATTTAATTTTGTAGATAATGGAAATAATTCGTTTTGACAGATTCTAACGAGTATAGTCAAACAATTCTGAAACATCAAGTGGCAAAAATCGGAACTATAGATGACCTACGCTGAACTGTCTCACCAAACTCAATGACAGGGGGGCGCTACCATCGTTCAACTGTATGGTTTCCAACATGGCAAAATTCGGAACCAGCGATCCGGTATTGACGGTGGCGCCCCGCTGTCAATGTCATGGATAGGACAGTTTAGTTTATTGGAATTATAATAACCCAGTGTTGATAATAGCGCCCTTCTGACAATGTCATAGCTGGGACGTTTCAGTGTAGGTCATTTAAATGACAGTGTGATTCGACATTCTGTCAAATTTTGACAGAAAAATCTATATATATATAAAAGAAAGTCGTGTTAGTTACTCCACTTATAACTCAAGAACGGCTGAACCGATTTAGTTGAAAATTGTCAGGGAGGTAGTTTAGAGCCAGGAGAAGGACATAGGATACTTTTTATCCCGTTCGAAATTAAAAAAAAAGTCTGCTTATTTATTGCCATTAAGGCGGAACAAAGTTCGCCGGGTCAGCTAGTATAGTATACATTTTGGTTTCTATACACATTGAAGTAGTGCAACGTTTTCCATTATATATCGAATAGTACATAATAATCTGATCGTAGAAATACTAGGGTATATAAAATGATTGTTTTTGATTTGAAAATTATTTATAAAAATGTTGTTATTATAAAGAAATATGTAATAGTACACAATATGTTCAGTTCATCTTTAGACCAGTGCAGAGTATATTGTTTGTTCGATTTTCAATCTTGTTGTGTCCGCATAACGTTCAATATTTGGTGACGAAAATCTGCCAATTCTAAAGGGTTTTTACCCTCTATGGATACATGTTATTTTTCATTGGACTTTCGACCTTAGAATGAGAATAGATAAGGTTCAAATTATGGTGGCAATATATGAAAGTTCAGTAAAGAGTTAACCCTTTGGCCACTTGTTTTTGTGTAAAGGCTGATTTAAATGTGTTATGTATCTACATAAGTAGGTAACTAAATTTTAACTTTATTTTAAGTTATTAATTGCGTTTAAAAACACAATTAAGTAGCAAGTGGTAAGTTAAATATTTTGTCCACAAATTCTAAGTAGCAAGTACTGTTTACAGGCAATTTATTCGCTTAAAATTAAGTTACCTACTTAACTACTTAATACGTGTAAATCAGCCTTTAGGCCCGGTTTCCACCAAAGCGGACGTTTCGCGTCGTCAAATTTTTTTATACGATTTGACAGCCGCGACAGCGCATCGCGAAATGAAGAAGAGAAGTGGAAATAACGTAATCTGATTGGTTATTCAAAATACTTCTCCGCTCCGCTTTGGTGGAAACGGGGGTTAGCGTTAAAATAACTTGGAAGGCCTAAAGCATTGGTTCCCAAAGAGGGGGGCGCGCCCCCCAGGGGAGGCGCAAAGACTTTTAAAGGGGGCGCGGGCCATCTGTGTACTTAAGTATAAAAAACCTGCGACCGCTGAGAGAATGCATTCCAGATTGTTAGATACGACCAATAAATACTTGACTGGAGGAGGGGGCGCGCGAAATTTTTTGTATGGTCGAAAGGGGGCGCGTCTCAAATTAGTTTGGGAACCAATGGCCTAAAGCGTAATTTCATACATGCCACGCCCCTAGACGAAAAATTAGGCCGAGTTGCACCATCCTACTTTAACTTTAACAAACGTCAAAAATCTGTCAAACTCTATACAAAAAACACCGGTTATCGTCACTGTTACGGTCAAAGTTAGGTGGTGCAACTCAGCCTTAAAGGTTCGGCCAAACCAACGCGTGCAGCCATCTATTTTTCGGCAATAGTGTTTCCAGATTATTCTATAGTGTTGCCAGTGATGAAAAAATTTATAATTCGATATCCACATACAATACATACTTCCTTAGTTACTTAAAATTTTTGATAGTGTCTAAAAATTGCTAACATTTCAATACCTATTTATTTTACGAACGATTTGGCATAGTTTTATCATTTCCTAATCAATATTTTGTTAGTTACTCGCAGATTTAAGTCGCAAATAAATCTACTAATTATAAAATCAGTACAATCGATGGCTCATTAACGCCCGTATTCACAAACGATGCTTGCTTAAGTGAAGCAGCAAATCGAACGCACAGCGTTGAATAGAGCTGTGTGATTGGTACGACCCTGTGCGTCCAAATATTTAATAAATTGGCCCAAAAAAGACTCGTGGCAGGCGGTGTAATATAAGACGTGCATGTCACGTTTCCTCTCGCTCTCACACTGTTATGGGTGACTTCACACAGAGGCAAGCATAGCGTTGTTTATATTATGTAATAATTAATAAAATTAGGGCGAGTGTGCACTGTTTCAAAAATTACTTATGGTTTCACGCCCGTATTCACAAATGTTACTATGAGGTCTCACAGTGCGCGTGGAAGCACAGGGTGACACACGAACTAATCACAGAGCTCTATCCAACGCTGTGCGTTCGATTTGCTGCTTCACTTAAGCAAGCATTGTGAATACAGGTGTTAATATTCTTAGCGAGAACTGAACAAAAATTTGTTTTTCAAAAAATACTTTGAGACGCTTAGAGTCTGGTAAGTGGATGTCAACTTTATTGATGTTGGAAAAAGGTTTATAATTGAAAAACAAGAAAATTGTATCGCGAAAATCTTTTGTCTTCATAAAAAAATATCAATTATTTTTTTCGGAGAAAGAAACTTAACGTGAAGAAGTTTTTATTGTTGCTCTGTAAAAAAAATGTGTACAGATTACGAAGAATATTTCTAAAAATTCAGATTTTATATAAATATATAAAAATATGATGTTTTAAATTAATAAAAGTAAGCTTTATACACTTGTGTGTAATATACATTCAGTATGTCTATTAATAATTGAAATTAAAAGAAATAAGTGTTTGTAATATCATAAAAAGTTGATATATCAAATTGATATATCGATGATTTCTTCAAAAAGTCTATTGTAATTATAAATAATGCTTAGAGTGTTGAAATATGGTATTTTCGTGATTTTCAAATTGCAAGTGTGTGTAAAATAATTGAATATGTTAAATAAATAAAAGGACGTTTAATTCTTAACTGAAAAGAGACTTTCATTTACTATAATATGAAAAAAATATGTACAAATACTATAATATGTATAAAAAAGACTGTAAACCCTTGAAAAGGAGGCTGACAATAGTGACTGAGTTTCTTGCGCTGCTTCTTCTCAGCACTGGCCCATTTATTGTCCCGAAGCAGTGGTAGGGTTAATACTGGGACGTGTAAAAGTGCTTTTTAAAAGCCTATTTGCAAAAAATAAGTTTTATGAGTTTCAAATTTATTTTTAACCAGTTCCTATAGCTCATTTAGGTTGATCATATCTGGGCTCGTTGTAGGTTTAACGTTTAACTGCGTCAGTGCCTGAGGTATGAAAGAGGCACAGGAGGGTGTTTTTGAGACGTCAAATGTCAGCGACACTTCGGATCTCCGACACATTTGTATAGATGACCCACGCTAAACTGTCCCACCAAACTCAATGACAGGGGGGCGCTACGATCGTTCAACTATATGGTTTCCAACATGGCAAAAATCGGAACCAGCGATCCGGTATTGACGGTGGCGCCCCGCTGTCAATGTCATGGATAGGACAGTTCAGTATTTTGGAACTATATTTTGTAGTATGCTCTGTCAAGTCATAAGTCATTGTCACCCCTCCCGTGCCCCTCCCATACCTGAGGCACTGACTCAGTTGAGCTCTCTCTTTCTCGATTAACATGATTTTTAATTTACTATTTCATCATCATCATTTCAGCCACAGGACGTCCACTGCTGAACATAGGCCTCCCCCAATGACCTCCACATCGGACGGTTGGCAGCGGCCTGCATCCAGCGCCTTCCTGCTACCTTTATCAGGTCGTCGGTCCACCTGGTGGGCGGACGTCCCTTTAATAATTTACTATTTAATTTATTATAACAATAATTGTCTAAGTTTAGTCTTTCACAACTCAGTTCGATTGAAATAATAAACTACAGTAGCTACGTACCTACCTATTAAATACAGCAAATAAACCGTTAAATTGGAAAGTTTTATAGAAAACTAATGGATTTTTAATCAGTTCGTTTACATCTTGTTATTAACATGACAGTTTTCAGATTACTTATCATTTTTTGTGAGTATTTAGTATTTAAATAAAGTAGTTTAATTACAATAAATGTAAAGTTTCATCGAAATCCGTTTAATAGTTTTTGCGTGAAAGAGTTACATTCACACAAAACGCATGTATAATTTTATTAGGATTAGTAGGATATTTTTTCCTATAATACTTAAATAGTAATATTTTAAATACAATCACCCGGCTCAATTGAAAAATCTAGTACAGTTTCGTGTTCTTGAAAATACAGTGTGGAAACCATAAGTGATCTCACTCGATTATTTCTAAACTATACAAGATATCGAAGCTGGAAACGTTGAATTTTCGGATAGTTCTAGTTTATTCTGTAACCTTATTAGTACCGTTTGAAAGAGCTCGTGAAGCAATTTCAGGAACAGTAACCAGTTGTTCGATATCTTGTATATAGTTTAGAAATAATCGAGTGAGATCACTTATCATTTCCACATTTTCCACCCTGTATATTGGTGAAATTGTTATTCAGTTACATTCACTCGTAAAATATTTTTACAGGCACTATGCGTCTCTGCTGGCCTCTACAGTACCGTTACTGGAACAAATATCATATTTGGGACACGACGCTTAAAGTACCTGCAGCTTTGATCAATGTATGGGACCGACAATTTTGTTCATCATCATCATCATCATCTCAGCCACAGGACGTCCACTGCTGAACATAGGCCTCCCCCAATGACTTCCACATCGCACGGTTGGTAGCGACCTGCATCCAGCGCCTTCCTGCTACCTTTATGAGGTCGTCGGTCCACTTTGTGGGTGGACGTCTCACGCTGCGTTTTCCGGTACGCGGCCTCCACTCCAGAACCTTGCTGTCCCATCGGCCGTCAGTTCTGCATACTATGTGCCCTGCCCATTGCAATTTTGTTCGTTTCGACCAAATTACGTCCACTGCTGGACAAAGGCTTACGCCTGTATTCACAAACGATGCTTGCTTATATGAAGCAGCAAATGGAATGCACAGCGTTGAATAGAGCTCTGTGATTGGTTCGTGTCGTGTTCGCATCCACGCGCACTGTGAAACCTCATAGTAATATTTGTGAATACGGGCGTTAATTTCGTTGCGGGTCCAATGACAGCTTTCAACTTTCCCCCGGGACAGACTTGGCCTTCACTGGTTGGGTTATTGGCGGTCAAGATGTAGATCCTGGCTACACAGGAGTTGCAGCGGTGGGAAGTCCCTTCACCCCGCTGGACAACGGCCTCCCCCAATGATTTCCATATCGACCGTGGACAGCGCTGCCCTATCTAGATGCTTCGCACAACCCTAGCTTTGGGAAGCTTTGTCCAGCAGTGGATGTCACTTGGCCGAAGTAAAAAACTATAATCCGGGCCTTTTCAAGGCGAGAGTGAATAGGCACTTACAGGGCAGATATGTACCATCCTAGACTACATCCCACTAAACATCAGGTGCGATTGTTGTCAAATACCTGCCTTGTTATGCATAAAAAATAAAAATAAGTAAACGAATCTGGGAAATGGCCTAAGTTACCTACTGAATAAATGATTTGATTTGTTTTATTTCAAGGTTATGAAGACATATCACCAGAATGCTCGCGTCAGATCCACTGAACTGAACGAAATGCGTTTCATGTATGAAGAATCTCCGCATTATGAAGAAGGATACGTCATGAGCGAACTGGTTGATAGGTATAGATCGTTTCATCCACTCGGACGCGCCCCACCAATGTTTGGTCTCGGTTGCGCGGGGTGCGGGGAGTTTGATCCGAGCAATCCGAGCGTCATTATTGTAGTGTGCGTGTGCACACAGGGATAATTTAGCGTGTACCGATAACACTCAGACATTAGCGGAAGAATGGGGCGCGTTTTCGTGGATGAAACGATCAATAGTGTTTTTGTTGTACCCCAAGCACGAATATTCTCGTAATCGTACAGCTGTAATTGTCGTGAGAACGCATTGTTTGTTATCAAAGGTGAAAATGTTTTTGTTATTAATTTGCATAAATACCTGTAGGTAAATACATAATGAAAAACTATGGAGAGAATGCTATGCTAGCCCACTAGGTATTGTCGAAATGTAGCTTTTTATCGTTTACATATTTGTGCAAATTAATCTCTACGATTTATCGTTTCATCCACGAAGACGCGCCCCACCATTCTTCCGCTAATGTTTGAGTGTTACCGGTACACACTAAATTATCCATGAGTGCACACGCACACTACAATAATGACGCTCCGATCAAACTACCCGCACCCCGCGCTTCCCTCGACCAAAAATTCGGCTTCGTGGATGGCACGATCAATACTAAATGATTATTAGGTACGAGAATTGTTCGTTTTTGAGGCACAGGCCTGAATACACTGTTGACTAGGCCAGTTTTTTGTTCTATATAGACATCAATATTTTTACAAGTAATTTTTCTCTTCTTAAATCCTTCACAGATACAAAAAGATGGTGTACCATGTCAAACACCCGATGGAGCATCAATCCGACAACGTGTTCGAGACGCTTCGGCACCTTGAACTGGTTGAACACCTCGGCCAAGAGATCTACCACCTCTCCCATATGATACACGAGATCCCACGGAAGTACAGGTTCGTTTGGTGCTTGTTCTATAGTCTGGTCCGGGAGCACCTAGAATTTAGTCCAAAGACCCCATGCTACCCATCCTTATCGCTCGCGAGTAAATTATATTGCTGTCTCGACTGTGCGACAGGCGTCCGCAGTGAGTGTGCGAGCGCGACAGCAACATAATTATGCGCGAGCGATAAGGATGGGTAGCTTGGGGTCATTGGACAAAATTCTACGTGCTCGCAGACCAGGCTTTAGTACAAGAGGGGACCGTAAGAAACCCTACCTCGTCACTTGATACTAAGATAAGCTACATGGTACACGTTCAGACAAGTCGTGCTAAGCTTGGAACAATTAATTAATAAAGTCCGGTTTGGCCGAAAGTACCGAAAGTATCATCAGAATCAGAAATTAGATCCGTAAACGAACTAAGTCGCTGATATAGCCCGACGGATTAGCAAGCTGAAGTGGCAATGGGCAGGGCACATAGTAAGCAGAACTGACGGCCGATGGGGCAGCAAGGTTCTGTAGTGAAGGCCACATCAGAAAATGCAGCGTGGGTCGTCCAACCACAAGGTAGACGGACGACCTCATAAAGGTAGCAGGAAGGCGCTGGATGCAGGCCGCTGCTAACCGAGCGATGTGGAAATCATTGGAGGAGGTCTATTTTCAACAGTGTAGGTACGTCCTTGGTTGCAACGAAACTATCATCATCATCATTTCAGCCACAGGACGTCCACTGCTGTACATTGGCCTCCCCGAATGATTTCCACATCGCCCGGTTGGTAGCGGCCTGCATCCAGCGCCTTCCTGCCACCTTTTCTTAGGTCGTCCGTCCACCTTGTGGGTGAACGTCTCACGCTGGACCACATGATCAAATTGTAGACTGTTATGAATTAATTTAATCTCCTTTTCTTTCAGACAAATACCAGAATTTGCCAATTTAGAAAAGGAGATAGACATGGCAAAAGTACAGGAAGAGATGAAAAACTTGAAGGAACAAGAGAGACTGCAGAAGAGAGAGAAGAAAAAGGCAGCTAAAGTGTTGAAGAAGTTGAGAGAGCTTGCGATGGCGCAAGGACAGAAGGTGAACTACCCTCCGAAGATCAGAAATAAGTGGTGGCCCATCGACTATGGGTGGGAGATAGATTATTATTGGTAACTGTTACTAATAGAACACCCGCAATAATACATATCTATCTATACTATAAAAGCGAAAGGTCACTGACTGACTGACTCATCACGAAATCTCAGAAACTACAAATGCTAGCATAGTATCGCTAGGTAAAAGATAGTTTCATAAAAGAATAATAAAAATGTTCATTCATAATTTTAGAAGTTTTATTTGACTTTATGAAAATATAGCCTGACCAGGAACATAAAAACCCTCGCCATGTTGCGGAAAACTAATGGTACTAATTTCTTTTAATGGCAACAGTAACTGAAAACTTCATTGACATGTCACCTTGCATGTCAGTCTATTGCTGTCAAAGTGTAAACAAACTTTATTTTAAATGTGCGCAATTGATTTTGTGAATGAAATTGCTAAAATCTTTTTATAGTCGTGAAAGAAAACTGGTTCACAATGTGTTAAAGTATTTGTCGAAGAGAAATACCAAGGGTTCGGACAATATTTTCATTGAATAATGTTTCCAACAAAGGTTGTCAAATTGACTGACATGTTTACCGTATAGTACAGTCCACTATGAAAATTAGCTGTGGTTTGTTTCAACTACCTTTTTTAAAGTTTTTTGTCACTTTCTAAGTGTTGAATTTTATGGAATTGGGAAAGAAGTAGGTACCGAGTTTGAAGCGTTCATGAGCAAACATTGCAGTTGAATATTCAAGTTCTGAATTTGATTATTGATGAATATTAAAATAAATCCTACTAGCTCGATTGATGGTTTCATTTAATTTATTTAAACCAGGTTACCTATAATAATATTTTTTCGTTAATTTATGAAAATATCAAATTATCCCGTAATCCTGAATCCTGATACATAAAGTTAGCCTATTAATTTAACACAGGTACGACTGTACTCAGTGTTGCACTATCAAATGCAATTGACGCGCCTCTATGCCAGGGTTTTTATGTTCCTGGTCAGGCTATACCTACCCAATATTTAGGTAGGAAGTACGAAGGTAGTTGAAAAAATTGTTTATTCATTTCACACACGGCCAGCTGTGTAGCTATTTTTAGTAGAATTAGTAAAAACTGACCCTAGACCTTCTGAGACACATCTAAAGAGCTCGAAAAGTATGCAATATACAACCCGGTCGAGTTACTGCGCACTTGGCAGCCGTGACGTCACATCGCGCCGCTCTGGTACGGGACGGGGTGAGCGCGGGTGAGTGCGAGGGAGAAAGGTGCGCAGTTACTTTAGCCGATCGGGCTGTAATTTCGCTTGTAAAATATTAATTAAAGTTCGAGTAGGTAGGTAATTTTTATAGTTCTTTCTTAAAACTACATAATTTAGTTTGTGTTGTTCCTTTTCAACATGAGGGCGTTTTTTGTGTTATTACTATGTAAGTAGTTTGGTCTTTACAATAAACTATAGATTTTTGGAGTTCTAGAGAGTTCTATCACTGATACGGTTTTGGCTACTGTTGTCACATTAGTAGGTGATTGTTAAAAATTTGTGAGTGGTGGATTGAAAAATAAGTAAATAATACCTCAGGATGTAACTAGCGCTACTGGGCAGGTATGTACCACCCATTGTATACCGTTAAAATTATTAAGCGTCACAACAATCCATATCGTCTCTTGAAGAAGCAGCCATCAGAGAAACATGTTATTAAACTTTGCTGTTCTGTGCCAATTTTTAAGTCACGCGCAGCGGAAAGAAAGAATTCAATAAGATAAAAAAGTAAATCGATTAAGTTACTGATTTTCCTCTAGCATGAACAACTTTCGTCTTCGAATCGTTTGCGTATTCGACAAAATTCGATACTCAACCTTTGAATTAAACGATAACGTGACAATTTTGATTGTCAAAATAAGTTTCGTGCAACCATTTCTCACTTTACGACACGTTCACATTTTAGCACACAGCGCTGTTTTAGTTTTCATTCTAAATCTTTTGATGGCGATTCGAAATCGAATGTTTTTCGTGTTACTTATAGTCGCTCCGAAAAAGGCAACACTGCAAAACCACTCTGTAAGGCTTTTAACAATAAAACATCTGATTCCAGGTGCCATGTCCAGCTGCAACGACAACTGGGTATGGAAACCAGACTACTATGGCAGTATGAACTGGTACGATGAGAAGCATACCCACGTCATCATCAGCCTGGTGGTAGACATCATTAAAGACACCGACGAACGCATCCGATCAATCGAAACCCTTCGGTTAGACAATTTCCGAACTGCTAGCTTCGAGATAGGTTTCCTAAACTACGTCATCATGGAAGAGTACCGAAAAATGCTGGAATGCTACAACACTAGCGTTATTATGGACTGGGAGTTGTACGGATTTGAGACCATGATGTACATGGTGGAAGTAGAGGCCCATTATTGGCAGATAGATCATCTTCAAAGTATGCAGCATGAGATTGAAAGGAAATACAACATTCATTCAAAAATCGAGGAAGCGCCGGGTGAAGCGGAGATTCGGCCGACGACCATAGACCCCAACTTCAAAACGAAGAAAACGAAGCGCACTAGGGACAGGCTGGGAGAGCAGATCGCTGTGTTTGTGGACAAGATGCACACTACAAAGAAGAGGAGCACCAGGTGGTGGTGGCCCATCGAGTACGGATGGGAGGTGGAGTATTATTGGTAATGAGGGGTTTTTCAACTGTTCTATTACAATGGAATCCAAAGACAACAATTACACAAATTCAGAATACAATAAGAATAGTAAATCAAAATACTGTACCAACAATTGCTGCAAAAGCAAATTCTGGAGTTATTAATAGCAATAAACCAATGAAACTAATTATGGACATTTCTATTTTTATTTCTTGTTGTCCGACTGTCGAGAACCCTGATTTCAGAAATTGTTGCTGACTGAACTTTTCACATAAACGACAAACGACGCTCGTATTCACAAACATTACTATGAGGTCTCACAGTGCGCGTGAACGCACAGGGTAACACACGAACCAAAAACAGAGCTCTATTCAACGCTGTGCGTTCGATTTGCTGCTTCATTTTTAAGCAAGTAGGTATCGTTTGTGAATACGGGCGAAACTGTCACAGATATTATCTAGCAGATAAAACTACGTAATCAGCAACCTTTATTATTAAGATAATGTTATTATCAAATCAGTAACTGTCTGAAACCTTATCAGGCTCTTACGCTCGTATTTTAACACTGTCTGGCCACCTTGGGTAATGTAGTCCAAATCCTCCAACCTCCACACGGGACTATTCCCACTTCTCGTTCCCACCGCTGCAACTCTTGTGTAGCCAGGATCTACAGCTTGACCGCCAATAACCCAACCAGTGAAGGTCAAGTTTGTCCCGGGGAAAGTTGCTGTCATTAGACCCGCAACGAAATTAATCAGAAGAACATAGGAGGAGTTCGAAGTTAAGGTTTGACTTCCAATTTCCTTTAAATTGGAGTCCTCCTGCAGTGGAGACTTAATGACCTGATGATGATTTTGATTTCGATGTTTCCAGGTGTAGTTCCTGGAGCTACTATTATTATTAAACTGGGCATAGGTACATTTTATACTTATTAGAATTTTTTAAGTTTTTGGCAACATCCAGAACTGTTTCAAACTACGGCTGAAGTGTACCCCAGAAACACAAGGTCTTCAGATACGCTGGTTCTTTCCTTTTTTCCAAGAACTTCACTTAATTGAGAAAAATTGTTACTGCATAGGTATTCAGGTGTGGGTATAATAAAATTCCGGATGTATTAAAAATGGTCCTACAAAATTGATGGTGAAAAAGCTTCGGGAATGGCTGGCTACTGTCTGTTTCTGAAGAATACGTAGTTCGGGAATTCCTTACCTACTTAGTACATTAATTTTGTAACACTAACAATATCTAGAATTAGAAAGTCGTCTTCCATCAGCGACATTTAAAAATGACCTGATGACGATTTTGTTTCCAGGTGTACCAACCTGGAGCCAAAGGCCAGACCCACATGAACTCAGCCAGTCCCAGAAGTCGATCCTGGATGAGGTATCCTGGTCGGTGAAGCTGATGCTGCTCAGGGAATACTTCCCGCACCTGGATGAGACGAAGCGAGTCGGCGGGCAAGCCTATGTCAGAGTTAAGAGGTAGCTGAACTAACTGGTAGCCATTTTTACTAGGTTACGTTTGTGATTCTGTTTTTGGGTAGTGACTTATATCCTACTAATATTATAGGTAATCCTACTAATATTATAAATGCAAAAGTTTGGATGTCTGGATGTTTGTTACTCTTTCACGCAAAAACTACTGAAAGGATTTTGTTGAAACTTTACAGTATTATTGTTTATTAGCCCAGAATAACCTATAATTTAATTTTATGACGATCTGTGACAAACTTAAATTTCACGCGGGTGAAGCCGCGGGCAAAAGCTAGTATTGAATAATTTTATAAGCCCTACTGGATACTACTGTTTTAAAGAAGATTACAAAAACTCTAATGGGCGAGTGAATTTTATAAAAAAAATCTCAAGTTCGCATAATTTAACAGTAAGGAAATTTGTATGGGAAGGCAAAATAAAAGTACGAAGCACACTTATCAACCCGAAAACGGATCGTAGGTAACCGTATCAACTCAATGCGGTTAGTATTATTTGTATGAAACTCCCACAATTATCTGCACCGTAGGACTCCTTGCCTCGCGGTTGACAGCGCGACGAAAGGCGATATGCTGATACCTTTCCATGTCGATAAGTGTGCTATGTACCTTTAAATGTCATTATCTTTGTTCCCAGAGACATCGAACCCCCTCCAACAGACGACAACGATATGAAGCTCAAACTGTTTCGTCTTATGTACGAGACAGTCCGAGACAGCGACTTGAAGGTCAAGAGAGCTGAGCTCATAAACGCATACTACGTCAACTCCACCAGCTTCGAAATAGGTTACTTACTGGGCGATGTCACTGACAAGTTCAATATTATGTCTGACATCTCTTCAACGCTGAAGAGACTGTACGAAAGCTGGAAGCCAATAGAACATATCAATGCGTACGAGCAGATTGCAAATCAGGCTATTGAAATAAGTCATTTAATTGATATGATTAGAACGGTCAATAAGAGAGGAATGTCTCAGGATATGTCTTAGATTACAGTGTTTGAATATGTGTTTTGTTTCATTGATAATTCGAAATCACAGTGCAAGTCGTAAGTAGTTAAGATCGTTTCCACGAAGACGCGCTCCACCATTCTTCCGCTAATGTTTGAGTGTTATCGGTACACGCTAAATTATCCATGAATGCACACGCACACTACAATAATGAGGCCCGGATTGCTCGGATCAAACTCCCCGCACCCTGCGCTTCCCTCGATCAAAAATTGGTGGGGCGCGTCTTCGTGGATGAAACGATCATTATTATGTGGGCCAGTGAGAGTGTGCAAGAAACCGCAGAGTAAAAAGGGGTGATCGCTCTTTTCAAGCGCAAACTTTAATAGTAGATACTCGTAGGTGAACTGAAAAGAACGGATTGAAAAATGTTTTTAACTGTCGACTGTTAAGTATTCGCTGAAATTCCTTCCGTGGACACGAAGCTAGCGACAACTGCGGAGGAATTTCATAGAAATATAGAAACCAGTAGTATCGCTGCGACACGTCGTGCGTCCGCTGCTGCCTCATGTCATCCGCTACCAACTTGTATGTACCTTATGAAAGTGCGCACATTACACCGATTTGGTATCGGCCGAGTAAATTATGTTTTTTGTATGGTATCGGCCAATTCCTCATACAAAGCGGACTGTTAAACCGTTGTTTGCCTATTTAATTTCGTGTAAGTAAAAACGTAGGTAGGTAAGTATATTGAGATGTATTAATTAATGAGAAATTCAAGATTGCTAATTAAATTAATAATTAAAATGGACGACACAAAATGGTTACTTAGAATTCTCATTTCGTTGATATTATGTGAGTACTTACTTTTCTTTGTTATTATTTTGAGTATATTTAAAAACTGCATAAAGTTCAGTTTAGCTTGATCAATCGTTTTCTGGATACCTATCTACCCCCAGGTTCCTCCTACTCCGAAGCCTCCAAGTACCACGTGATGAGGCACAGACAGGACGACAACACCGGCTGGGGGGACAAGAAACAGATGATAGCCATATCTATAGGTAATTAAACAAAACATGTATTGTCTTTATTTCGTTCGTATGAGCCGAATAACGTCCACTGTTGAAGAAAGAAAGAAACATATTGCTATGGACATCACACAAGGACAAATCACACCACCACCCATGGTTCTTCCTGCCTCACGGCGTACATACGAACCGAATCTCGGGAGAGCGCGCGGGTACTTGCTCTGGGCTCCTTTCCCCGGGCGCAGTGCTTGACTCACACAATCAATCACACAAGGACAAAAAAAGATTCGTTCGTTTCAGCCGAAAAACGTCCACTGCTGGACAAAGGCCTCCCCCAAGGATTTCCACAAAGACCGGTCCTGCGCCGCTCGCATCCAGGCACCTCCCGCGACCTTCACCAGATCGTCAAAAAAGGTAAATTAGTTAATAAAAAAAAGACAGAGGTAAGGTAACACATAAAACATAGCAATGGAAGAGAAAGTGAACTGAGCAATGCCACCCTGTCGCACAGCGATTCCCAGCGCAATGGGACCCCACTCAGCATATGCCGTGACCCACGGTGAGGAAGGCCGCGACGCTGGCTTTCAGTGTGCCCCGTGCCGAATGGGAGTCATGTTGGACAAAGGCCTCACCCAAGCTTTCCATAACGGTCCTGCGCCGCCCCAGCCAGGTACTTCCAGCTACCTTCATCAGATCGTCGGTCATCCGCTTTGCAATGGAGGGAAGTCGAACCTTAATTTCGAACTCCTCGGACTATGTTCTTCTGATTAATTTCGCTGCGGATTCAATGACAGTTTAACTTTCCCCCGGGACAAACTTGGCTTTCACTGGTTGGGTTTTTATTGGCGGTCAAGCTGTAGATCCTGGCTATACAGGAGTTGCAGCGGTGGGAACGAGAGGTGGGAACAGTCCCGTAGTGGGGGGGCCTGTCTTCCGGCCTGTGGTGGTCACCACTCGAGAACTTTTCTGCCCTAGTAGCCATCAGCTCTTACGAGAGTGTTTATATAACCAGCTAAGTTCTAGTAATAGAATTGATAACATTTTGTATTATTTTCAAGAAATGATCAAGGAGGCCCAAATGAGAATCCGGCAGATCAGGGGCATTATAAAGATGCATGACGACCGCATGGCTTTCGATGTAGGGGTTGTTTTGGGTAAGTTCATTATTATCATCATTTTCTTTTTCTTAGCAATCATTAACTTCGAACTCATATGTTCTTCTGGTTAATTTCGTTGCGGGTCCAATGACAAAACTTTCCCCCGGGACAATCTTGACCTTCACTGATGGGTTTTTATTGGCGGTCAAGCTTTTCTGATTTATGAAAATACGCAGTAATATTCCAATTTTATCTTCGAGAGTTGTTATAACTATTTTTTATGATTATTTGTTCGTTTTATAAGTCTAATGTATTAGTTATAGTATTTTATTTAACTTAATTTAAAGGTAACATCCGCGAGAGGTACCGACGGATGTTCGAGACCTACAGGCAGTTCAATGACAAACACACTATGCGCTCGGAGTTCCATCCGCCCAGTATCGACCTCATGAGGGTGGCATACTACATCGTGGCTATGCAGCTGGTGCACGAGATAGAGGTAGGTCAAGCTAAAGGACGAAGCAGACTCAAATCATCATCGTTTCAGCCTAAAGCCCGGTCTGTGAGCACGTAGAATTTTGTCCAATGACCCTAAGCTACCCATACTTATCGCTCGCGCCACAGAATAAGTAATAGTACAGGTACAGAAGGATTACTCCGCAAGACGATTTAAATAAATGCGAGTCTTGCTGCGACGCGTTACAGTGGAATTCAGCTCGCACAGCACTACGTACCTACAATTTTATTCACCTACAAGTTTTGTCTCTTTCTATCGTGTGCCTCTGAACTCTTCTTACGCTGTTAGGGTTGCTGTCTAGTGAAAAAATAATTAATCTACTTATTTTTAATGAGATACGTATGTAGGTAAGTATGCATTCATTATGGAAAACCTTGGGAGAGGCCTTTGTCCAGCAGTGGACGTCATTTGGCTGAAACGAACGAACGCATTCTGAGCAGTAGTCATAGTAGGTTAGGTTCCTATACTATCCTAAGAATTATTGATTACCTACATGGCCAACATACCTTTCAGCATCTTTGGGAAGCGAAAAAAAAAGATAAATCCGGTAGATTTCTTTTCGAATTTAAACACCCGAACGCCGCACAATATTTCTTTCTCTTTATGTCCATTTTTAAATAATACTTCGATCATAGAATTATAATCATACTACAACGCACGTCAGCGTCCTGACGGGTGCGCGCGTGACACTCGACTGATATAATACCCGCCGGCGGGGCGCTTCGCTGTAGGTAATTATCGGATGTACCGCGCGGAGTGAGCCAGGCCTGCTCGCGCGTAATTATATTGCTGTCGCGACTGTGCGACGCACGGTGGTCTGAAAATGAAGCTCCCATACCATAGAAATTTAATGTCAGAAATTAATAAATAAAAATATGCATGGTGTTTAGTACACCTCCCTTTGTTTTACTAATATAGTATGAAGGGTATGAGTAGCTCCATGTGTGAGAAAAAAAATATTTTTATTTTTTTTGTATGGAAAAAAACACTTAAAGTGGATTTTTTTTAAACTGAATAGAACTGAAGGGCTGGTACTCACATGAGCTATTGCACCATACACGGCGATCAAGATGACATACAATTCTTGTGCCTTTGGGTGCCGCTTTGCATGTACCAAGCTTTGGAAATTTTGAATTTTCGGTAGGTGATCTTTCAAGTCTTTGATGTTATTTTATGAAGTTATTAACCGCTTTCAATACGAGAATAGTATGTAAATTAATACTCATACTCATAATAATAACTAGGAATATACTAAGGATATTTTTAAATAATTTTTATTTTGAAAATATAAAAAAATAAAACGTTTGATCATTGAATGAAGTAACCAACCAGTTGGTAACTGACATTAATAATAAATAATAATAAATAAATATCTTTGGACAATCTCACACAGCGCCATCTAGCCCCAAAGTAAGCAATTAATATGCTTGTGTTATGGGTGCTAGCTTAACGGATATACTACTTATATACTTTTTTTTTTTAAATACATACATATTATACATAGTAACACAAATTAAAATTCATCATTTCAATTTCTGCCCGGCCGGGAATCGAACCCGGGACCTCTCGGCATAGTAGTCCGTTCTGAACCACTACACCAAACGGCCGACATTGTTATTAGTTACTAACCTGCTAATGACGTTTTAATGAAAATAATAGAAATCAATATTGATTAAATAAACAACTTAAAAAATCGAACTGCCTAATAGGCCAGTAGAATTACATTTGAAATCGGAAATAATTCCTACAAAAGATTTTATTGTTTTAATGGCTTCATTTGTTACTCATTAAGACTATCCTAAATTTTCGACTTCGACGGAGTTGTGATTAAGTGGTTATATCGCGTAAAGGACTTACCCTATCGAAAACTGGTCTTCATGACGGTTGAAGAGCATTTAATCCTGCATTGAATAAGACCAAATTCATATGTTTTGGACAAACTGTTCTCGTGCTTATCTTCGAAAAAGTACAAAATGTACGTATAATTAATGATCCTCTCCACGTCCAATGGCTCGATACCCGCAGGATTCCAAGTTTTGAAAAGGACCGCCTCAACCAGTGTAACCCTGTCAAGGCTTACGAGCTGGATGCGCCTATATCTTGTTCGTCCCAGCCATTCGATACGTTGCCTAATCGATGCCTGGTATGGTAACACAGAGTCGTTCAGGAGAGTGCAAGAAAGAGGTGCAGTAACCGCAGTTAAGGAACGGCTAGGACGAACAAGGATAGGTGCATCCAGCTCTTAAGCCTTGACAGGGTTAAACTGGTTGAGTCGGCCCTTTAAAAGGCTTGGGAGCCTGCGAGTGACGAGTCATTGGGCGTAGAGAGGTCAATAATTATACGTACATTTTGTACTTTTACGAAGATAAGCACGAGAACGGTTTGTCCAATACATAATATTATTATGAATTTGGTCTTATTCAATGCAGGATTAAATGCCCTTTAACCGTCATGAAGACCAGTTTTCGATAGGGTAAGTCCTTTAGCGATATAACCGTAAAACCGAAAAAACGCCCCTTTCGGGGGCCCCCACCACTTAAGCACAACTCCGTCGAAGTCGAAAATTTAGGATAGTCTTAATGGGTTACAAATGAGGCCATTAAAACAATAAAATCTTTTGTAGGAATTATTTCCGATTTCAAATGTAATTCTACTGGCCTATTAGGCAGTTCGATTTTTTAAGTTGTTTATTTAATCAATATTGATTTCTATTATTTTCATTAAAACGTCATTAGCAGGTTAGTAACTAATAACACTCCTGGAATGGAAAGGATTCGGCATAAACATTAATGGCGAGTACATCACTCACCTTCGGGTTGCCGACGATATTGTGATTATGGCAGAATCGTTGGAAGATCTTGGCACAATGCTCGAAGACCTTAATCGAGTTTCCCAACAGGTAGGCCTGAGGATGAACATGGACAAAACGAAGCTTATGTCGAATGTCCATGTTGCGCCCTACCCAGTTTCAGTTGGGAGCTCAATTCTCAAGATTGTCGACAGGTATGTCTACCTCGGACAAACGATCCAGCTAGGTAGGTCCAATTTCGAGAAGGAGGTCAATCGTCGAATCCAACTCGGCTGGGCAGCGTTCGGGAAACTACGCAACATCTTTTCGTCCAAAATACGTCAATGCCTGAAGACTAGAGTGTATAACCAATGTGTGTTACCAGTGATAACTTATGGCTTGGAAACGTAGCCCCTCACTATAGGCCTTATACAGAAGCTCAAAGTTGCACAGCGTGCTATGGAGAGGGCTTTGCTTGGTGTTTCTTTGCGAGATCGAATCAGAAATGAGGAGATCCGTAAACGAACCAAAGTCGCTGACATAGCCCGACGGATTAGCAAGCTGAAGTGGCAATGGGCAGGGCACATAGTACGCAGAACTGACGGCCGATGGGGCAGAAAGGTTCCTAGTTATTATTATGAGTATGAGTATTAATTTACATACTATTCTCGTATTGAAAGCGGTTAATAACTTCATAAAATAACATCAAAGACTTGAAAGATCACCTACCGAAAATTCAAAATTTCCAAAGCTTGGTACATGCAAAGCGGCACCCAAAGGCACAAGAATTGTATGTCATCTTGATCGCCGTGTATGGTGCAATAGCTCATGTGAGTACCAGCCCTTCAGTTTTATTCAGTTTAAAAAAAATCCACTTTAAGTGTTTTTTTCCATACAAAAAAAATAAAAATATTTTTTTTCTCACACATGGAGCTACTCATACCCTTCATACTATATTAGTAAAACAAAGGGAGGTATACTAAACACAATACATATTTTTATTTATTAATTTCTGACATTAAGTTTCTATGGTATGGGAGCTTCATTTTCAGACCACTGTGCGACGGGCGCCCGCAGTGAGTGTGCGAGCGCGACAAGTGGGGATGCGTTCATAAAAAACTGTTGCTGTCGCGCTCGCACACTTACTGCGGGCGTATTCGTTGACGACGATATTTTTTGTCGGATCACGGACGCCGCCGCGGCATCAAAAACAAAATAACTTACTTCATAGTTTCTGAACAAGAATATTGAAAAAGCTCTCTGACATTTTAAAATATTCAAAATATTTCACTGACGCATCAGTGCTACACTGATACTGACTGAGCGGACACTGTGACGGAACTGTGGCTTCACTGATATGTGTGAATCGAGCTTAACTCGCGGCTTCGTATCAATGGCCCCGGAGGACACCGTCGGGTTTTAGCTCAGATCATAGAAATCTGAGGGTTTTAGTGAGTAGGCCCCATCCCCCCGGCGGGAAGAGTCCCACATAACTCACTGACTGACTGTCCCCATCAGCCAGTTGGCAATTTGGCAAAGCATTTCCCGACGCAAACAAAAAGAAGACGTCCACTGCTAAACATAGGCCTCCATCAATGACTTCCATGTTGATCGATTGGTAGCGGCCTGCGTCTAGCGCCTTCCTGCTACCTTATGATGTCGTCGGTCCACCTTGTGTGTGGACGTCTCACACTACGTCTTCTGGCTCGTGGTCGCCACTTGAGAACTTTTCTGCCAGCCTCCACTTCAGAACCTTGCTGCCCCATCGGCTGTCAGTTCTGCGTACTATGTGCTCTGCCCACTGCCACTTGATTTTAGCGATTCTGCGGGCTATGTCGGTCACTTTGGTCCTCCTGCGGATCTCCTCATTTCATTGGGGGAGGCCTATGTTCAGCAGTGGACGTCCTGTGGCTCAAATGATGAACGTGAAGCTTACCGTATTTTCGCCATTGTTTTCTCGCGATTTACATTGTCTTCTATGTGTGCACGCTGAGACTAACTCCTAAAATGTTATTGCAGCTTGACATAGACAAGTTGATTCATGTTCTGGAGACCATAGACAACGAGGATTTTAATCCTGACCCACGCTACGACACCGTGACGTCGACGAGGCGGCCGGGTATCAAGATGATTGCTCGAGCAAGAGAAGAAGAAGAAGAAAGTAAGTCTGTTATCAAGAAACAAAACAAGTCTGATGCCGTTTTCACCATCAATCCCTAATTTTTAAGTGACCCCTATGGTAACACATAACAGGATATATTCATAGGGGCCACCTAAAAATTAGGGATTGATGGTGAAAACCGGCATAAGTCTTGCTAAGATAAGTGTGCGCAGTATGGAGTTTCATACAAAGATTATTGACCGCCTCGAGTGGATACGGTTACGATCCCTTTCCGGGTTGATAGATGTGCGACGACCTTTAGTCTTTATTTCGAGACTTGACTCTATTTTCAAGACTAGGACTCGTAAGTCACACGAGTCCGAGTCCTTTCGAGTCTTCTGTCTTTTGAGTCCTTTCGCATTTTACTTAATTCAAAATACAGCTATGGATTTAGACGACTCAGTCTTTGAGTTCCTGCATTGCGCACCCTTTTGAGGTGAAGATATCGAACTCGAGTCGGTGTCTCCTCAAAAGGATGCGCGATACCAGCTCGTAAGAGCATGTCAAGATGAATGTTGGCTGAGCCTATTGGCGGAGTGGCCCACGATTTTTTTTTCTTGTATATTGTTTTTTGTTTATTTCTTGATCTGTAAAAGCGAAAGGTCACTGATTGATTGACTGACTCACTTACTCATCACGAAATCTCAGAAACAACAAGCACCAACAAGTGCTAGGAGTCTCAAATTTTGCATGGTCGTTCCTTTTAGAACATATGTGCTCACTAACGCCGGGATTTTGTAAAATTCAACCCCTAAGGGGGGGTAAAACGGGATCCACGCGTACGAAGTCGCGGGCGGCCGCTAGTTGTTTAAAAATGTGCTTACTGTGTCAATATAGTGTTATTCTTTTTTATTCTATTCTTCTAATGATGTTTCTGGTAATTCCAGTACAGCAAATGGCAGACGAGCAAGCTCTGAAACGGAAGATGAGGGAGCGACACCTGATGAGGAGACTGAACCTTGAGAGACAGCACACCACAGCCAAGAGGTTCGAGGGACAGTGGCCAGTGGAGGGCAACTGGGAACTGGGAGCCTATGGAGACATGGGGCTGTATGCTGGTCATCAATAAATGCCAAGATTTTCATTGCATTTTTGATTAAAGTCAATATTCCTTCATTTGCATGGACTATTAAAAATAGTGCTTACAAATCGGCAAATATTAAAACAAAAAAATAAAAGACTAAAGGTTTCGCCAAACCAACGCGATCACACGCGATCAGCCGGCGTGCAGCGATGGCGACCAGACTTAAATGCATTGATCGCCATTGCTGCACGCCGGCTGATCGCGTTTGATCGCGTTGGTTTTGCCGAACCTTAATAAAAAACTTAAAATTTTGCTCTTAAGAAGCCTTCACATGTCTCATCTTTTTGTCCTACCAGCGCTTGAGACCAAAATTTGGCAAGTGCTGAGAAGAAACGCCGCAACAAACTCAGTGACCACTGTCTGCCGGTTTTAAAGAAATAGAAATAACGGTAGTAGAGTACAATATTGATTCAGGAGCAGTTCTCTGAATTTACTACGCATTCTTAGTGTATCTTACAAAAATAGGTACAAGACTAATCGACAGCCTCACCTTTGTTGAAGCTCCAGGAACTTGACTCATGAAAGTAGCATCTCTAACGGTTTTCTACAGGCTATACTTCGGAGAATGTGCGAAGGAATTACAGGACCTAATTCCACCAGCCCCCTTCCATCACCGGGGAACCAGAGTTAGCGTACCATCCCTACATTGTCGACATTCCACCAGCAGTTAGGGACTTCGGGATTCCAACACAACAGTTAAGGACAATCTGTTCAGGTTCAGATTCTTTCTTGGATGGCTCATGGCTCAAACTTGGAGTGCAAGTGTGGTTTTGTTCCCCAGTCGACGACATGATGTCGGGCCCTGCGTGCCCAAACAACTGCACGCAGGAAGATTTAATGAAGGCTACTGACAACGCCACTCTTGTGGCGGAGTTTAGGGCTGACGCTGTGTGTGTAGGTTTGTTGTCGACACGACAAGAAGAAGTTAGGGACTGGAATTCGCTGCCTGCTGTTTTCTTTTCCGAGCACTATAATCCGGGCTTCTTCAAGGCAAGAGAGATTTAAATGATTTCTCAATGGTGCGAAAATTCTTTGCTGTATATCCTGTAGGTATGGTATGGGAGTGCTTTAGGTATGGGAGCGGCACATGAGGATGTTTTTGTAACGTCAAACGTCAGCAAAACGTATCTACAGGGTGTAGTTTCAGTCAGGCACTGACTGAGTAAGCGCTGGAGCCTAGAAATTTAAAATGCGTGCTAATAATTAGCACATAAAAATGTTATCGGTCATGATAAGGGGAAATTAAAATCATTGTTTAGTCTTACACTAGAAAAATGTTGTTTACTTACCCACCGTTATTAATCTTCTCATTAATAATATGTAAGTAATTTTTCAATTTTTTTAAATTGCCGTGTTTTCTTCAATATCCAATTAACTAGCTAGGTCCATTCATCATCAAATAATTTCAGACACAGGACGTCCACTGCGACTCCCCCAATGATTTCCGCAGAGGCCGGTTGGTAGCGGTTGCCACCTTTATGAGATCGTCGGTGCACCTTGTGGGTGGATGTCCTAAGCTGTGCTTTCCGGTATAAGGCCTCCCATCGGCCGTCAGTTCTGCGTACTATGTGCCCTGCCCATTGCCACTTCGGCTTGCTACTAAACCGAAGCTAAAATGATTTCAGCAACTTTTGTTCGTTGACGGATCTCCTCATTTCTGATTCGATCTCGTAAAGAAACACCGAGCATAGCCCTCTCCATAGCACGCTGTGCAACTTTGAGTTTATTTTAAGGCCTATAGTGAGAGGTCACGTTTCCGAGCCGGTAACACACACTGACTGAAAACTTTCGTCTTTCTTTAGGCACTGAGGTATTTTGAACGAAAAAATGTTGTGTAGTTGCAGTGCACTTCCTATGAATGATGATGATGATGATGATGACGTGTGAAAGTAGTCAATGGCGTGATATATGTAATTAATTATTCTTGTTGTCGTGTCGACAACAAACCTACAACAGTGTCAGCCCAAAACTGCGTCACAAGTGGCGTTGTCAGTAGCCTTCATTAAATCTTCCTGCGTGCAGTTGTTTGGGCACGCAGGGTACGACATCATGTACTTCGTCGACTGGGGAACAAAACTTGCACTCCAAGTTTGAGCCATCCAAGAATCCCCTCCAGAACAGATTATCTTTACTACGGCCAACCTGCGTCCGAAGTCTATTTAAAGACTTCCAGGTAAGCCAGGGGAGCTCATGTCCAGGTGGAGGACTCTCAGACATAGGGACAAAAGGGCAAGGAAGATCAGCTCTCTCACGCTATAACATGCATCTCTCTTTTGAATTAAATATTGCTTTCAGATTTGCCTGTATTATACGCCAAGCACGCGCCGTATGAGTCGAAGGACCGATGGCCACTGGAAATGTATAATTACTACATGGTGATCAGGATCACGAGGTGGATATGTACAGGTAGTAACTGTCTTAGTATTTTCCCTTTGAAGTGTAACTTTTGAATAAAGTAATAGAGTGGCAGTTTCGATGAGGTAGAAAAGTTCACGAGTGGCGACCACGAGCCGGAAGACGTAGTGTGGGCAGGCCTCCCACTAGGCTGACCGACGATCTGGTGAAGGTCGCGGGAGGTGCCTGGATGCGGGCGGCGGCGTAGGACCGGTCTTGGTGGAAATCCTTGGGGGAGGCCTTTGTCCAGCAGTGGACGTCATTCAGCTTATCAGGTCGTTGAAGGCCACGTACCGGAAAACGTAGCGTGGGACGTCCACCCACAGGGTGGACCGACGACCTGATAAAGGTAGCAGGAAATGTTTCTTACCATTAATTTGTTACAGATGCAACAATAAAGCTAAGGCAAGCTACAAGAGTGCAAGAAAAGTACAAAAGTATGATCAGCTACGAACTGGGCAACATCGCTGCTGGAATCCATGAGAAATTCCAACATATGCTGGACACATACCGCAAATACTCCAATATAAAACAACATAGAGACAACTATCACTACATAGAGACGATATTCAACGCTTACTTCATAATAAGTAAGTTCATTAAGCTTTCTATATCATCAACATCATCATTTTTTCACATGTTCTCTGATGAACATAGGCTTCCCGGTTGGCAGCACCCTGCATCCAGCGCCTTCCTGCTACCTTTATTATTCCGAAAAAGTTCTCGAATTGTGACCGCGGGCTAAAAGACGTACTGTGGGCAGGCCTCTTACTAGGTGGACCGATGATCTATTCTGCTGAAGGGAAGTACCTGGATGCGGGCAGCGTAGGACCTGTCGTTGTGGAAAACCTTGGGGGAGGCCTTTATCCAGTGCACGTCATTTGGTTTAAACAAACAATATAACTACTACAACGATGGTGATGTGCTGAAACCAAAAGACGTGTACTAGACAAAGGTCTCCCCCAAGAATTTCTACTACACTGCCCACATCCAAGAGGGAGGGAAGGCCTTCCTACATTCGAGTTTCTCGGTCTGTAGTGGCCATTAATGGAATAACTACCTTGTTACAGAGGGTGATTTTAATGAAATTCAGATGGAAAGAGACCAATACTACGAGGTCTTGAAACGACATGAGACGAAGCTGCAGGCTACTAAAAAACAAAAGAACAAAATACTGGATATTCTAGGTAAGTAAGTGATCGTGCGAACGACTTATCGTGCAGGGGAAGGTTGAGGGCAGAAAAGCGCGCGGCAGGTCGCCCATGCGCTGGACTGGAGGTCTCAACTCAATGGTCCACTCCACGAATGCACAAGAAAGGCTGCAGTGCGGGAGGAATGGCGACAGATTGTGAGGCTTGCCACCAGACCGGGAGTGACGACCACGACCACTCTGCCAAGAGTACCGATTCAAAGATGATAGTTGATAGTACACTAGTATTATATTATCTGTGATAGTACTAACGCACGTACCGGAAAACGCAGCGAGAGACTTCCACCCAAAAGGTGGACCGACGACCTCAAGGTAGCAAGAAAGCGCTGGATTAGTATGTGCCCTGCGCCCATGCCCATTGCCACTTCAACCTGCTAATCCGTCGTTTATAATACTTGTAGGGCAGGGTACTCACCTGCCATGTAGCACGTAACGTAGCATGTAACGTATCCAACCTTCAAGTGAGTACGGCTCGTCCACGGTCATCGCGTATCTGGCTGCGAGCTCCTGGATCCTACTGCGAGCCGCCTTTGTGCTCGCAGTGATACCGCCACTCGGCGGGTCGCTGCGATCTCCCTGCGAACCACGCGCGAGCACGAAGAAGAAGCGATCAGATCAAGTGAGTACGGGCTCGTGCCTGTGTACTCACTTGATCTGATACATTACATGCTACACGGCTAGATGAGTACCCTGCTTTCGGATTTCTGTAATGTTACTTATTAACGATGTTTTTATGTCCAGCTGATTTGAAGGCGAGAGCCCGTAGATCTCAAAAAGAAGATGGCGGACCGCAGTTCAAGCCACAGAAGAATGATTTGCGTAAAGACTTCAAGAAAGAAGAGGAGTACAAACGGTCACTGAGATACAAGAAGTGGGCTGAAAAGTGGAACAATTTTATCCCTGAAGTGGAGGGGGTGGACATTGTGGAGGAAGCCAAGCCTAACATTTAATACCTACAATAAATCTTATTTCTGATTTTATTAAAATTTATCTTCATTTTAGCCATAGGACGTCCGTCCACTCCTGAACATAGGCCTCCCCCAATGACTTCCACATCGCACAATTGGTAGCGGCATGCATTTATCGCCTTCCTGCTGCCTTTATCACGTCGTCGGTCCACCTTGTGGGTGGACGTCCAACGCTGCGTTTTCCGGTACGCGGCCTCCATTCCACAACATTGCTGCCCCATCGGCCGTCAGTTCCGCGTACTATGTGCCCTGCCCACTGCCACTTCAGCTTGCTAATCCGTCGGGCTATGTCAGCGACTTTAGTTCGTTTACGGATCTCCTCATTTCTGATTCGATCTAGTAAAGAAACACCGAGCATAGCCCTCTCCATAGCACGCTGTGCAACTTTGAGCTTCTATATAAGGCCTATAGTGAGAGGCCACGTTTCCGAACCATAAGTTAGCCGAGTTATTAAAATTACATGATCTAATTCCATCAGCCCCCTTCCATCACCGGGGAACCAGATGGAAGTTAGCGTACTATCCCTACATTGTCGACATTCCACCAGCTCGCACTAAGCGATTCGATACCTAACTCTTTATTGCGATAGGCTAGGGACTGGAATTCGCTGCCTGCTGCTGTCTTTCCCGAACATTATAATCCGGGCTTTTTCAAGGCGACTGAATAGGCACTTACAGGGCCATGTACCACCCTAGACTGCCTGAAACTGCATGCATCCTAGCCATGACTGTGGGTTTAATTGATCATGCACATTAAAAAAAAATAACTCCCTACGACAGGGATGGCAAACCATTAGGTTCAAAGTTCCACTTTTCAAAAATTATGTTTGGTGTAGTCATAGATGTGCCATAAAATAACAAATTAACATCTAATGTTTTATTAAGAGTATCGTACAAGAGCGCCACTAGCGAGTGACAGGGCCTTACTCTACAGCATTGTTTCCCAAAGTGAGGGGCGCGCCCCCCAGGGGAGGCGCAAAGACCTTTAAAGGGGGGCCCGGGCCATCTGTGTACTTAAGTATAAAAAACCTGCGACCGCTGAGAGAATGGATTGCAGACTGCTCGATACGACCAATAAATAATCTTGACTGGAGGAGGGGGGCACGGATTTTTTTTTATGGTCGAAAGGGGGCGCGTCTCAAATAAGTTTGGGAACCAATGACAGTCTACAGTGCAGTGGCACCAATTACTGATAAGAGCAAATACGATAGCCATTATACAAAACACATAATATTGATTATTTTATTATTATACTAGCTGTGCCCGCGGCTTCACCCGCGTGGAATTTTGTCTGTCACAGAAAAACTTTATCGCGCGCGTTCCTGTTTCAAAAGCCGGGATAAAAACTATCCTATGTCCTTTCCCGGGACTCAAACTATCTCTATGCCAAATTTTATCAAAATCGGTTCAGTGGTTTGGGTGCGAAAGCAAGACAGACAGGCGGACAGAGTTACTTTCGCATTTATAATATTAGTATAGATTAGTGAATTTTGTGATTGGTGGCGAGCCCTAAATGTTCGCCGTCCCTGCCCTACAGGGATTCGAATCCGCGGTCACAACTGGCGCTATGCTACGCTTCATCTTAATTAAATTTCCAATTATTAACTGATTAAAATTGTAAATTATGTTAAAACTGTTCTAGCGATAGCAGTATATTCAAGTTTGCTCATAATAAAACATGTTTTTAATATTCATGATAGTTATTTCGACATGTTAGAAACAAGAAATGGATTTGAATTTTTATTTTACATTCGCAATATTTGGTGAGACGAAGTACCTACTAACTAACAGGGATGTTATGAATATTCGTAACCGTAACCGAAACCGGTATAATTTAACCGTATCCATAACCGAAACTACATTTATCCATAACACCCCTATCAACTAATGGCTATAATTCTGTGGTAGTACCTACTTACAACGGTGGAATTTTGTAAATGCCACCTGAAAGAAATGTACTGATAAGTACATACTCTTAAGTCTTAATACCTACTGTAAAATGTCACCCAATGAAAACATTCCTTTATTTTTAATAGTTTTTCCCGAAAATTTAATCGAACCGACTAAATTCTGTTAAAATTACACCCTGTACATTAAGCTTGCACTTTGAACTTGATAAGGTCAGTGATCGAACCGATTTTGTCGCGACAAGTCTTTATTTACCTATGTTCCACAAATAAACGAATTGGATTTGATTTGAAAAAAAAAAAAAAAAAAAAAAGAGATTTTGTTACACATAATTGAAACTATCGGAAAACGCAGCGTGGGACGTCCACCCACAACGTGGACCGACGACATCATAAAGGTAGCAGGGAAGCGCTGGACGCAGGCCGCTACCAACCGGGTAACATGGAAAGCATTGGGGGAGGCCTATGTTCAGCAGTGGACGTCCTATGGCTGAGATGATGATGATGATGATGAATTGAAACTTACTGTCCGTGGTGCGTATATTTTCTTATTCTTAAAGGTTACACAGACCTTTGTTTTGAACTCCTCCCATATACATCTAAGACTCCTATATTTTTCTGATTAATTTCGTTGCGGGTCGAGCTGCAGATCCTAGCTACACAGAAGTTGCAGCGGTGGGAACTAGAGTAGGTGGTCCCGTTTTTTTAACAAATTTGATAAATCAAGTGAAAGGAAAACCATGAAATCTTTTTCTGTGTTGCTACAGTTTTGATATTGTGTTCCTTTAGTTTATAGAACGGAAGCAAACTCTACCATAGACAACAATGCGTTGGCAGTATTAGCGCAGCACGAAGATGACTTCACTCCAGAGACCTTCGCTTTCTTTAATGTTAGCAAAAGTGAGTAGTTTATTTATAAAAAAATATTTTTGCTGTGTGCTTAGCGTTGCCAGGTCCAAAAACACAAAAAGCCGGACTGAAATTTGGCCGGACATTTTACCCTAAAAACCGGACATGTGACCGGGCCCATTAATAATTGTACACTAATTCTAGTATCATACCTAGCTCACGAGTGGGTACTATCGTCATCGGTTGCCCGACATCCTGATGCGTGCGCTTGATATTATTCTGCAGCTCGCTTTCAGTTGGCACGGCAGCCACATAAAAAGCCTAACAAAAGCCGGACAGGCCGGACAAGACCGTAAAAAGCCAAACACGTCCGGCTAAAGCCGGACACCTGGCAGCCCTATGTGTGCTGTAAGACAGACGCAGACTACAAACTTTTAGGCCGATTTGATTTGCTTTTGCAGAGTACAAAAAGTTTGACCTCACGGAGTTGGAAGCCCTGAGCAGGCGGTGGGACCTCTGGTATTTCAGGAAGTACATCGAGAGGCAGGTGTACACACAGGAGCTCAACGAGAGAGCGTGCTACTTCATCTGCATGACTTACATCACCGCGTGAGTCGTCATCATCATCATTTCAGCCACAGGACGTCCACTGCTGAACACGGCCCCTAATGACTTCCACATCGCTCGGTTGGTTGGTCGGCGGCCTGCATCCAGCGCCTTCCTGTTACCTTTACGAGGTCATCTGTCCACTGACCAAAGCGCACAAATCCACGTGTCGTCCTAACAAAGCCACGTGCCTCTGTGTAGCGACTTGGTTGAAAACGACTCATCATTGCAGCCACAAGACGTCCAATGCTGAACATAGGCCAGCCTAATGATTTCCACATCGCTCGGTTGGTAGCGGCCTGCATCCAGCAGCTTCCTGTTACTCGCTGACATAGCCCGACGGATTAGCAAGCTGAAGTGGCAATGGGCAGGTCATATATAGTACGCAGAACTGATGGGGCAGCAAGGTTCTGGAGTGGAGGCCACGTACTGGAAAACGCAGCGTGTGACGTCCAACCACAAGGTGGACTGGCGTCCTCATAAAGGTAGCGATTTTGTAGTTCATGTGGTTTATCCAGCATTATCATCAGGTCATTCACATTTAATAACCCGGAAAGGGGTCGTAACTGTATCAACACGAGTTGGTCAGTATTCTTTGTATGAAACTCCATACTGCAACCACAACGCACACTTAACCACACGGTGTTGATCCCTTTCCGAGTTGATATGTCTGCTTATCGTTGATAACCTACCTGTAACGCCCCTGGGTCTGCGGGTGTCTTTGGGCGACGGTAATCACTTACCATCAGGTGATCCGTCTGCTCGCTTGCCTCCTATCACATAAAAAAAAAAAAAAAAAAAAAAGATATGCGTCATGACCTTGTCACCACTGTAGGAGCACGACCAACGACCATCCTTATTTACTTTATTTTTGTGGGTGTTGTAAGAGACAGGAACAAAGAGAACATCAGGTCTCCCCAACCAGTCTGGCCAGCGTGGGGAGTGTAGGCCAAATATTTTATTTTCATCTGGTAAATTAGAGAGGGTCGTGCTCCTGCAGTGGAGACTAACGCCCGTATTCACAAACGATGCTTGCTTACTTAAGTGAACGCACAACGTTGAATAGAGCTCTGTGATTGGTTTATGTGCGTACAAGCGCGCTGTGAGACCTCATAGTAATGTGAATACGGGCGTAAACCTAATATAGGCTAGTTTCCTAAAAAAATGTTCCTAGTCTGTCATGTTTAATATATAAAAAAATATTGGACACATATATTTTTATTTGTCAATCTAACAAATAATTACATAGTTATGGTGCGTTGAAGTTCCGCACGACGTCACAACGTGCGGCACTTTTATGCACGCATTGACGTCACGGGCCTCTTCTTATGAACTTTGGCGCGCTTTATCTCTTTAAATTTTCATTAGTTTGAAAAAGTGAAAAATACGTGTAGAGTATTTTTTGATAAGTTAACTGACGGACTAATAAAAACTCTTGCTTTTTGACCCATGAAACATCCCTATTACGTATATTTATTCATAGTTTCCTTTTCTTCCACAGAATGCCTCAAATCCGAAGGTACTTTGACCTACGCTACTTCTACGTGGAAACAGTGGAGTACGAGATGGGATATGCCATTTACGACATCGTGTACAGATACCAGATGATGCTTGAGATATACCAGATTATGTACAATAAGTACTATATGCAGGTCAGTGGTCTTATGACCCCGTTTACTTAGTAATACAAAAGTAGAGGATAGACTGGGTACGGTTGTGACAGGGTACAGTTGTGACAGGGTACGGTTGTGACAGGGTACGGTTGTTACAGGGTATTGTTGTGACAGGGTACAGTTAGATTAACACGAATGTTACCGAACAATGCTCGGTAGGTGAGGGGTATTTAAGGGGTACAAAGGGAAGGGCATGCGGGCGACAAGACAAATAAGTAGTTTTTGAATATGCGTGCATTGTGTGTTCTATTGCAATTTTAAAAGGCCCTGAATTTTTCTTTTATTTTTATTAACAACAATCATATCTCTAACTTAACAGGTTAATCTAATGCGATAGAGTAGATAATTAGTACTTTTTATCTAACAATAATTAAAAGTGCCGCAGCCGCTATCGCTATAACCACAGAATAATAATATAATAAGTACTATAACATACAATTTAATAATGTAACTTTGGTGAATTAAATTTAAGACCCATCAATGTATGATTAATTATGTATGAATTCAGTCAAAGAACAACTGAATTTTCAACGGTTTTGAAATGAAATGAAATAGTATTCAGTACAAAGGCTCTTTCCGGGGCACTTATACACGTCCCAAATATAGATTGCCATACCACCACTTCGGGACAACATTATGGGCTGGTGCTGAGAAGAAGTGGCGGAAGAAACTCAGTCACCTTTGTCAGCCTCTTTTTCAATCCAATACAGTAATTTATAACTCACATGATACGTGGTAAGTGCGAGCTAGACAGGTAAAGTCCACGCACTCTTGTCATTTATATAATACGAGTACTTTATAGTTTTTTCTTCCAGCCATGGCGTTATAAGACACCAATATCGTACATGTTCTATATGTATCGGAACATGTTAGAGTACGGCATGACCATCATACATCTGTGTAACATGCTCCACGAGACCGAGAAGAAATTCCAAGGGAAGGCTCTCGGGCATTGGGACGACTATCCTGATTCAAGTGAGTAATACCTTCTTTCATCATCATCATTTCAGCCACAAGACGTCGACTCCTGAACATAGGCCTCCCCCAATGATTTCCACATCGCCCGGTTGGTAGCGGCTTACATCCAGCCCCCTTAAGGGTGCGCTGCGTTTTCCACTCCAGAACATTGCTGTCTCATCGGCCGTCAGTTCTGTGTTTTTGTTGGATAAGTAAGTAGCCCATGTTTTACCGAGGAAGGCTGTAGCCTATATTTAACATCACTCTACACTAGGTACTAAGCCAATACATAGAGACGGATCAGTAAAAAAAATGTTGCAAAAACGGGAAATATTATTCAATTTTACGCCTACGAAGTTGCGGGCACAGCAAGTCCCCCCAGGTTTTCCACAAAGAACGGCTCTGCGCCGCCCGCATCCAGGTTCCTCCCGCGACCTTTACCAGATCGTCGGTACACCTAGTAGGAGGCCTGCCCACGCTACGTTTTCCAGCCCGTGGTTGCCACTCTAGAAATTTTCTGCTCCAACGGCCGTCGTCTCTACTAGCTATGTGCCCCGCCCACTGCCACTTGATTTTAGCAATTCTGCGAGCTATGTCGGTCACTTTGGTTCTCCTGTGAACTGCGAATCTCCTCATTTCTCAGGAATTTTATTTAAATTTTATATTTTATTCTCAGACGAGCAGGAGAAGACCAAGGCCTCCAACTTCACAAGAGACAAAAATAAGGCAGTGAGCGACTACGAGAAACGCCGAGAACAAGAAAGAAAGAAGAGACTCAAAGAAAGGAAGAAGGAACGTAAGAAGATTGACATAGGATTCACTCGGACCACTCCACAAAGGCGGCCTAAGAAGAGGTTGGTTGTTCATCATCATCATAATTTCAGCCACAGGATTTTTTTTATGTGACAGGAGGCAAACGAGCAGACGGATCACCTGATGGTAAGTGATTACCGTCGCCCATAGACACCCGCAGACCCAGGGGCGTTACAGCAGGTGCGATGCCGGCCTTTAACAGGATGTCCACTGCTGAACATAGGCCTCCCCCAATGATTTCCACAATGGCCGGTTGGCCAATCTGGCTGGGTAGCGGCCTGCATCCAGCGCCTACCTGCTACCTTTATGTGGTCGTGTATCCACCTTGTAGATAGTATACTATAGAGGTCAATGGTATTCATTATTATTTAACCGCCTTCTATCGTCAAGTGGTAAAAGACCACCTGCTTCAGACCTAGAGGTCCCGGGGTTGATTCCCGGTAGGAACTTTCGGTAGGAATTCCAGGTTTTTCCAACTCGGCTGTTACAACTTACAACTCATATAAAATAATATTTTAAAAATTTAAAAATGTTTCATTATTCCCAAATAACGCCATAGCGGGGAGTAGCGGTACCAAAAGAAGTTTTTCTTTTATTGTGAACTTTTTTAATTTTTTTCACAAATGAATTCTTTTATTACACGTTCATTTTTTCCTGGAATATTACAAAGAATTTTTTATTTCGCAGTTTCTGGCCTCTTCACTACGGTTGGTCAATCGAGTATTGGTAAAAATATAGAATTAAAAATATTTAATCTTTCTTTCAAGTCCTTCACTCGTTATCATAATTAGGTATCGCTATTTAATCACAATATAAAAATATCATTATTTCATTGACTTTCTGATGGTACTAAATCTCATTATGTTAAATAATAAATTAAATGGGACGAATCCAGAACGAAAAATATATACTTTTTTGAATTCAGTGTTTCGTCCCAGTGGGACGAACGTGTTGTGGGACGAATCACTGAACTAGCCAATAAAAGGGCTTTGCATCATCTAACTTTAACCGTAACTGTAACGATAACCGCTGTTTTTTCTATGGAGTTTGACAGACTTTTGACGTTTGTTAAAGTTAAATTGTTGTTAAGTTGTTATTGTTTGTTCTCTGTAGCTGTGCCTTAAATAAATAAATAAAAATGGTGCAACTCACCCTAAGATGCAAGTTGATTTGGTTAACAGACCCGAAAATCGAACCTGGATCCTACTGCATTCATAACCAACTATTACTTTGTGCGCCACTACTACGCCATCTATAGTTGATCGATAGATAACATTATACCCCCGAATTCACAAACATTACTATGAGGTCTCACAGTGCGCGTGGACGCACAGGGTGACGACAGACAGACAGAGCTCTATCTAACGCTGTGCGTTCGATTTGCTGCTTCTCCTAAATAAGCATCGTTAGTTAGGTTAGAATCGTAGAATATGGGGTATAATTTTTAGAGTCATCGTCAAAAAGATTGTATTTTTTATGTAATTTTAGTTTTTTGGTAAACTTTAAATACGTTCTTCCAGTGCCTATGTATAGTAGCACATCGAGCTTCACTCTGTGGACCTTACACAATTGTATTAAAGTCTATTTTGCAACCAAAAGTAGCTATAGTTCTGTATTTACTGTTTTGTACAAGCGGATGTTTCTCATTATATTCCTATTATCTATGCCAGAAGTATACTTGACTTGAAATTAACAACCAAGTTGATTCCGCCAAGGTCAACAAGCAGTCAAATACGACGTGATACGTATTTACGTAGCCTATGTACCTACAATGTCCATATTTAGGGATTTTTTAGCTAAAATTTATCTTAAAAAATGAAACTTCTCATGAAACAATTTTGGTACTATACCATTAGGGCTATATTTCACCGGGACACCATGGCGGCGCAACCAGTCGCCGGCTACCAACAGTGGCGGGGCAAGACCTAAATTTGATGTGGGCAAGACAGATTTCGCGAGGCCTTGTTCTGTGGCGACCTGAAGACGGATTTTATGAAATAATAAAAAAAACGGGTCAATGGTCTATTCATTGACAGTTTCTGATTTCTTGATTCAATGATTATTTTTAAAGGAATTTTGCGCCAAAGAATAATGTTTGTCACTTAAAACCGTGTTGTTGCTTAATTTTGTGTCTGATTATGGCTGAATTTGTTTGGAAAAAAAATTTTTAACTACATTGTTTAGCTATCAAAATTTATATTTAATAGTATTTAAAAGTTGAATTTGACATGTGAGCAAAATTTTTGATGCGCGAGGCCCCTTGTTCCGCGAGGCCGTAGGCGGTGGCCCACGTCGCCTACCCCTTACGCCGCCACTGGCTACCAACAAAATGTATATGTTACGGTTAATGTGATAAATTGAAAATTATTAATAATAACCGGTTATTATGAATAATTACCGACAGTCGCGGTTAAAGTGATAAATTAATCACATATAACAGTGATTATTTAATAATTCAACCTTAGTACTAACAAATTTCATAAAAGAGAACAACATCTTGTGTACGTGCTCGTGTACAGCCAAACTTTTGAACGTTTTGATATCATATATTAATATAATTTGGCATAATGAGTTTGGAATGTTTCTTGCATAATATTACTTTTCCATGATGCCTATAACATAATGTTTTGATTTAAAGTGAAAAATAGGTTAAGGTGCGGCGGGGGTGGCCCTTGGGCCACCCCTAAGCCGCCTATTTAGTTTTATACACACATAAATGACCTCATATTAATAACATTTACCAAATCATGCGGTGATTATTCATAATAACCGGCGATTATTCATAATTTTCACATTTATCACTTTGACCGTAACATATACAGCTCTAAATAGAGAGTTACTCACCTTGTCCGTTTGGTTGCGCAAAGCTGCATACATTTTGTTGGTAGCGGCGACTGGTTGCGCCGCCATGGTGTCCCGGTGAAATATAGCCCTTAAAATGGCTCAAACATTTTACAATTATCTTAATTAATAAAAGAGAATGCCCAAGCGCATTAAGTTCGCCTTATGCACCAATTAAATGGCAGTAAAAATTAAATTAATTAATTAAATAGTAAGTGGTAGGGTAAGCAAGCCATATTTGGAACGTGTGCCCTGAAAATGGCCTAAGTATTGAATAATTTTTTTGAATTGTAAAAAAAACATTAAAATGTCCAAAAAAAGTTTGGCTATCTAAGTAACTAAGCCGTAAAAAGTTTTGAGTTAATTCAAATCAAGAAACGTATTGAGTTACACAAAATTATTATTAAATCTTACAATAATGCCACCAAATTATGAAGAGAAGCTACCGATTTGCCGCCTTATCATTAGCATTTATCATTAACATGTGAATATCACATGATGGCGTCACACTGTATTTACAACTCGCTAGTGGTTGTATACGACACAATCAGTCGTGCTTCGATTGCCTACGCCTCCATTCGTTCTGTCCAACGTATAACCCGACCAAAAACAGTACGCGCGAAACTCTATCCGCTACGTAGAAAATTGCCGTCTCCCGTATTCGGCGACGCAGTGTTGTTTACTTTTTTTGGTGAATACAAGTTTTCGCACTTTCTCATCTGTGTTTTGGACATTTTTTGATTCAGTGAAGTGATTTTGGATTGCCCTTTTTAATAGGTAAGTTTGTTTATCTATTGCTATGGAATTTTCCATGCATGATAGTAGAGTAGGTGTTTACAAGAATTAAAAGTTGAAAACAATTTAGTGCAAATCATGTATTTTAAATATCATTGCGATAAATTACGCATATTTTTTTTATCTGTCGGCTTTGGAAACGAGATTTTAGGCGTGTAAAGCGCCATCTATAACAATTTTGACAGCTGTTCAATAGATAAGAGTGATGTAATCGATTCGTTTAACATTTCGCGCCATCATCGAGGCCATTTTTTAAGCCATTCTATGACGACTTTTTCAATGTGACAATCTTTGCACATCCATCGCTGACTCGAAATTATAGTTGTGATATGGTGACGTATGTTGAGGCAGCAATGGATATACAATGTGTGTCAAAAAGAAAGGGATTGCAATTTGCTATAATTGCATAATGCGGATTTCTATTGACGTATTTTAGGACAAGATAATTTAAATTCGAAAACTATGCAACAAATCTACGAAATCGTCGCTAAGTCATAAAATCTTATCGCTCCTAAATCCTATAGGTAGATTCGATACCAAAAATCATCCAAATTGATTCAGCACTTGATTGGTGATAAATTACCTAACTAAAAAAGTGATAGAGTTAGTTTCACCTTTATTCGTAACTTTTTTGACAGTCAAATTGATATACGATAGAGATAGATTCTGACTTTGGAATAGGACATAAGGCAACGTCAAAACCTTAAAAGTGTGAAATAATAATTGAAAGTTTGTGTGCAAAGCAGTCTTTGTAGGTACTTATTAAAAACAGATTTAAAGCTGCAAAAAATCTACTACCTCAGTTGGCAAACTTGGACTTTCACTTGCCGGCTCTGATCACTGAGCTTAAAGTTCATAATACGATTGCTAAGAAAAGTTTTATTTCAGAACTAGCGGCCGCCCGCGACTTCGTACGCGTGGATCCCGTTTTACCCCCTTAGGAGTTTCGTAAAATCCTTTCTTAGCGGATGCCTACGTCATAACATCTACCTACATGCCAAATTTCAGCCCGATCCGTCCAGTGGCCAAACCACTGTGCGTTGATAGATCACTATGTCAGTCAGTCAGTCAGTCAGTCAATCAGTCAGTCAGTCAGTTATCTTTGAGTTATATGTATAGATAGGCCTATACATATAAGTACCTTATATTTTACGAATAAGTTTTTGGTAGAGTCTAAATTCTGTATCCTCTAGCCTAGCTACAGGTTACAGACTTTTTATCGGCTGATTAATTGAGACGGGCTGTTAATCAGTAGGACACAATGTCCTCATAACAAACATATGAAAGTGCGCACATTACGCCGATTTAGTATCGGCCAATACCGCATACACATTCGAATCGGGCCTAACTACTAAATCGGCCGACTAAAGGTAAACTTTATTCAGTCTCAGTCATAGATTCTTTCCTGTGATTGGTTGATTCAACTTGAAATTGAATCGAATTTGATCTTTGCTCTACAGAACCTAACGTTAGTATCTGAAGATCTCTAGTCTCTACGTCACAAATTACCAGCTGAACATGTTTGTTAAATTATCTCTACAACAACCTGATATTATGTAGAGGGGAAAAAACGTGTAATCTTTACTTAGCCATTTTTTCACCGTAAACGACAGTCAGTCAAACTGTCAAACCCTCAAACCACTAGGTACCCTGTTTTGACCTACGCCCTACACTCTCCACGTGTCCACATGGCAAATGGTTACCCTAAAAGCCGGGAAAAGTTAGCTTAAAAGGCCCACCAGCCACATAAAACGACAGTCACGATAACGATAAAAAAAATTGTAATATTTCCAATACGATAATGTTATTGTTTATGGAATAAATGACTATGACTATGACCGAACGGTGAATGGGTATCCTATTACCGAATTTCTGAACACAGACATCACTGCCTTAAGCACGCCAACTACTCCACAACACAGTAGCTCGTTACACCGTACTCGCCGGCGAGTACGAGGCCCTGCTTTCCATTTCGGACGGTACAGACATGTACCGGGCCGGTTCTCCCCTATCCGTCCCCCGGACACGGCCTGAGCCGAGGTCCGAGCCTACCGTGTCCGTCCGTAGTCCCCTCGATCGGGCCCACTAGAGTGAGCCCGCCGTAGGCTGGACCTTGGTCCAACACCGCGGTGGGCAACCCTCTAGTTGGGTTCGCCACTGATCGGGCGCCTTATGCGCTCGATACGGCCCGATCGCGAACGTCGGTCTGCGACCGACGCGGACGAGCCTGGGCTTCGCTTCGCGAAGCCCACACTCGGCCTCGTCGGCACGCGCACCGACGATCGCCAAACGGCTAGAGTACCTTCTGTACTCGCCACTCTGCCCGGTGAAGCTGGAAAAGCTCCTCAAAAAAAAAAAAAAAGGTGAATGGGTCGGACTGGCCGACTCGAGATCCGTGGAACGCGGATTCGATTCCCACCGCCGCGCGACTATTGTTGTGGTGAGCCCACTCGTAACACAAACATATTTAGCTTACCACGAGAGGCTAAAGGGAGTATTAGTAATTTGTGCAAAAACAAATTATGTACTAAATCTTAAAAAAAAACCGAACAGGCCAAATGAGACAATATTTGGCCGGATACGTCCGTAAAAAGCCAAACATGTCCGGCTAAAAACCCCTACAAGTACCCTATTCGCCACATTTTCTTTCTTTTCTTTTTTTTGAAGCTTTTCTGACCCGGATCTTTTTGATTCCCATTAATTTAAATCCCAATATTGGGACATGTAAAAGTGCTTTTTAAAAGCCTATTTGCAAAAATAAATGAGTTTTATGAGTTTATTTTAGTTACTAATTACTACACCTACACTATAAAGTAAAAAACTCAAAGGTTGCTCACAATAACATGATAAGCGACAAGAAACCTGTTTCTTACGTAGACTTTGAACAGGAAAGACGTCGCGGATTATAGTCGTCCGACTATTTCCAAGAATGTATAGTTAATTATGTGGTATTGTGGACAAAGTCTATTATAAGTTGTTTGGTATTTAATTACTTTTCCTTACACTATTAATATACATAGTTGTTCATATTCGTATGTGCAATAAGGTAAACGGCTACTAGTTCGTGATAGTACGTAAGTTCGTAAGTTTTTTTTCTAGCTCAAATAATAAGCAAATGGAATAATATTTATAAAAATTCTTCATCTACAAAAACTCTATTACTTAAGCTATCTAAAAAACCAAGTACCAACATTGTGGCGCCAAAAATGAGTGCAATACGAAGCTTCAAACTCTCTGAGAGCCAAAAACATCCGTGCGGCTTGCAAAGTTTGCTCTCACCGTAAGGTTAGCGCTCCAACTTCTTAAGCTTATAAAAAGGCGAAGGAACGTCCATTTAAATAAAACTTGTAATAGTGATTTCATGTGTTCCTTGACAATTGATTCGGCTTAGAAAAAAGTTAAATGAATACGTAGAATTCCTTTAAAATTGCGATTAATTGACTCACGAAATAGCGTACATATTATTTTTCGGGTGTCCCCTGTTTCGTGATAATACCGAATCAAGGATATTATGGATAACATTTTGATGCTTGGTTTCTTGGTTTTTAAATAATTATGATAATTGAAATGTAAGTTATGAAACAAATAATGCATTTATTTAAGTTTCTCATGACCTAAATTCGGTATATGTTTCGTTCACTAGAATTTATATGACACGAGTCTGAAGTTCACATAAATGACCAATTTTAAGATAAATTAGCATAAGTAGTACCAGCATAATTTTGGTTTTATTTCGATTTATTTTACTTGGGAAATTTGGAATAATCGGTATCACGAAACAAGGAACCGTATTATTGTTACTTTTTTCAAAGTTCGTGATATACAGTGTGAGTCACGTTAAAGTGTACATATGAAAATAGATAAAACTAGACCTGTTTTTATCGACAAAAAAGAGGTCAAAAAATTTTTGAGATTTTTTTTTAATTTTTTATAGAATTTTTTTTCTTCCAATTACTTATTGTAAAGAAAACGTAATAACTTTTAAACTAAGCGGTATATCCTAATAAAATAAAAACAGTAATAATGCTAAATAACAGGCGATACTAAAAAAATACATAAAATACACAAAAAAGGCCAAAAAATAATAAAAAAATATACTTTTTGAAAAAAATCTGCGTAAAAATTCGTGTTTTTTTGGTTATTTGATAAATTTCTCCAAAAAATGCCCCTATAACCGGTGATTTTTATTACTTTGTATTGTTTTCTATCGTATTATCTTTGTAAAACCAAAAATCGCATGTCTCTATCCCTATCACAACATTTGCTATGATCGTTTGAACAAAGGCCTGCCACAACATTATTCTCCGCTACAGGTAGAGACAATTTTAATTTTCACTAAAATGCTTATTTTACTTCGAAATCTTTTGTTTTTATTTGAAATCTAACTTGTCTTTATCAAAATTACAAATCTTGAGCCATTTTCAGTTTTGTTGTTAACGAAGCGTTGAATGGCGCGCTCGGAGAGGCTTAGTTCAAACGATCATTGCAAACGTTGTGATAGGGATAGAGACATGCGATTTTTGGTTTTACGAAGGTAATACGATAGAGAATAATACAAAGTAATAAAAACCACCAGTTATAGGGGCATTTTTTAGAGAAATTTATCAAATAACCAAAAAAAACACGAATTTTTAAGCAGATTTTTTTCAAAAATTATCATTTTTTGTTATTTGTTGGCCTTTTTTGTGTATTTTATGTATTTTTTTAGTATTGCCTGTTATTTAGAATTATTACTGTTTTTATTTTATCAGGATATACCGCTTAGTTTAAAAGTTATTACGTTTTCTTTACAATAAGTAATTGGAAGAAAAAAAATTCTATAAAAAATTAAAAAAAAATCTCAAAAAAATTTTGACCTCTTTTTTGTCGATAAAAATAGGTCTAGTTTCATCTATTTTCATATGTACACTTTAACGTGACTCACACTGTATAAATGTATGGTGTTAGGTACTTTTATGACACATACCATCAAAGAAATCGACATATTTTTTAGTTTTTAATACTTACCTACCTACAGCCCCCCCCCCCCCCCCCCCCCCTGAAAAAAACCCCAGATACCGGCTACGGCTACCCTCACTTGAAACAGCTCCACTAGGGACTAACATGCTTAATAATTTAATTTCGTTTTTTCTTCTAACTGATATTATTATTTCCTTTTTAGATAGCAATAAAACTCTGTGGAAATAGCTGCTATATGCTCAAGTAATATTTACGTTTTTTTTTGGCTTGATAAAGTATTCTTCTTCTTCTTCTTATCCTGTCGACAACAAACCTAAGAGGTAACCTAAGTGTCAGCCCTAAAACTCCGCTACAAAAGTGGCGTTGTCAGTAGCATTCATTAAATTTTCTAGCAGTTGCTCGGGCTCTGGGCACGACATTATGCGCTTCATCGACTGGGAAACAAAACCGCACGCACTCCACGTTTAAGCCATCCAAGAATCCCCACCTGACCAGATTGTCTTTACTACGGCGTCCGAAGTCTATTTAAAGACTTCCAGGTAAGCCAGGGGAGCTCATGTCCAGGTTTTAATATTTGAAATGGAATAAATTCTTACTAATTACCTACTAATACATATTTTAATGAATTGTATACCAAGCCTTTTCAACAATAAACTCTATATTGACGTATTGTTGATGCAGTCTAGGTCACAGGTCGGCGCGAGAGCAGTCGATAATAAAAAACACACGTGCTAATTAGCTTCATTATGAACCTTAAGACGGTGCAATAAGAAACACTTTACTAGCAAGTGTGAGGTGTGTTTACAGAGGATTAAAAAAGCGTGTGCAATGTTTGATAACAAATAGTGTAGGTCTAATACAGGGTGTCTCAAACCTTCACACCTGACCAATTTAATGTAATAGCTGACCACCCAACACTGAACTGTCCCAGCTACGACATTGACAGGAAAACGCTACTATCACTAACTGGGTTATTAGTTCCGATTTTTGCCACCTGACTTGTCAGGGCAGGCTCTCCCACTGGGTGGACCGACGATCTGAAGTACCTGGATGAGGGCAGCGTAGGACCAGTCGTGGAAATCCTTAGAAGTAGTTTCCTCATCAGCCAGACAGTTTTGACCGTTCCAACTCCTTGCCAGACAGTTTTTTTAGGGTAGCTTCAAAAGCCACGATGACCCAAACTTTATAATTCACCAACATTATATCCTATATTGGATTTGGAAGCATACGCTGACTAACTTTCAGCTTTTATAAAATAACGTAGGTCTGGCGTTCACTAGCTCTTCTTAGTCTAATGTATATTATTATGTATGTAATAACAAAAAAAAAAGTGTTTAAGTTTGTTTATAACCGTTGTCTAGCACCCATAGTACAAACTTTGCTTAGTTTGGGACTAGAAGCGTAGTGTAAAATGTCCCATGGATATTTATTATAAAATCTTGAGTAGAATTCTAAGATACACCTACATAGGTATAACAGGTTTCTACAGTCTTGTCGACATATTTGTTTGAAGTTCAAGTCTTTAAATATTAAATAATGGCTGTATTGATTGTGGTGTCCACGTATTTGACGGTCAAGGTCGAACCAATTGGAAGCGATGGCGACTATAAAGAACTACAAATCAACTTGGAGTGAATCTACACACACAGAATCAAACTGATTGTTTGAAAATACTTTTAAGTTCATGACTTCATAAGCAATAGCGAACTCTAAAGAATATCTACCAACTGAAAAAACTGACTGCACAATGTTGACACATATTTTTAGCAAATTTAAGAGTATATCCCTGTATGTACCCAGTTATTATTAGATTAATTTATCCGTCTGAAAAATACTTAACTTCAAGTGCAATAGTGAAGGGTATCACTGAAAACCAGCTGAAAAGGACAGCCTCAGGACGTCCACTGCTGAACATAGGCCTCCCCCAATGACTTCCACATCGCACGGTTGTACGAGTATTAGCTGTTATTAACCGACTTCAAAAAAGGAGGAAGTTCTTAATTTGAGTGTTTTTTTTGTAATAAAACTTTTCAGTCTTCAGTCACTTTTGGCATAGCTTTTGGTGATTTTGGTGAGTGGTGACTTTAGAAACTGCCAATCTTGTATTCCCTTTAAACATCATCATCATCAGGTCATTTAGTCTCCACTGCAGGAGCACGACTCTCTAATTTACCAGAGGTAGACGGAGGATTTGTCCTACACTCCCCACGCTGGCCAGACGGGTTGGGGAGACCTGATGTTCGCATATTTGTCCCTTAGTCGCCTCTTACGACATCCACGGAATGAGTGGTCTTAATTTTGGAACCACGCGGCCAATTCCTTTTATGTTATCATCGTCATCATCATCTCAGCCATAGGACGTCCACTGCTGAACATAGGCCTCCCCCAATGCTTTCCATGCTGCCCGGTTGGTAGCCGCCTGCGTCCAGCGCCTTCCTGCTACCTTTATGATGTCGCCGGTCCACCTTGTGGGTGGACGTCCAATTCCTTTCATGTGTCATCTAGTAACCTTCATTTTCCCTTATCAGGCAATCGTTTATTTATGTACCGTTGATAGAGATTTCCCAAAAAGTTAGTTAAAGCATGACCTGCAAAATACAGGAGGTGTGTCGTTTACGTGCAGAGTGTGATGCAAGAATACGTCACAATTTGTTTACAGTAATAAGTGATGTAACTAGATAGTATTTATCTGTAGTACGAGTACTAACCTACTTTTTATCGGTTCAAACTGTGTTTCAGACGGGCATTAAACCTGTAATTCACAAACGATGCTTGCAAGTGAAGCAGCAAATCGAATGCACATCGTTGAATAGAGCTCTCGTGTGTCACCCTGTGCGTCCACGTGCATTGTGTGTGAGACCTCATAGTAATGTTTGTGAATACGGGCGTTACTATTTTTTTTTCGCAGTAAGCAGTAGGGAAGTAGGTATAGGTACCTACTTACATTTTGCCTCTTAGGTAAACTTTAAAAGGTGCTACTAGGTATTATTAAGGTCGACCCAGGCAAAGGCGAAGAAGATCGGCAAGACCTGGAGCGAGATCAAGCGAGAAGCTCAAGACCGAACGAGATGGAGGACTGTTGTGGACGCCCTCTGCCCCATCTAGGGGACACAGGGCCATAAGTCAAGTAAGTAAGTCAAGACTAGGTATTTAGAATCTGTCGTGAATAGACCACTTTTCAAACATAAATAATTATTATAGTATGTTCATTATTTTGATGCTATTTAGCACAAACTAATAACATCGGCCTATCATAGAGATACCTTGTCAAGTTGTTATAGAAAGACTTTATGTAGCATACACTAACGCCCTTATTCACAAACATTACTAGTCTAGACAAGTCTTACTGTGCGCGTGGACGCACAGGGTGACACACGAACTAATTTATTTATTTATTTTAAGGACAGCCAACAAAGCATACACCTTATCTAATATAACCTTAATACATCAAACATTCTGTGGTGTTGCCTTACTTAAAGGCTGCCAAGACATGCAAATAAGTGCACAAGTAATAGAAGGCAAAAATATTTTTTTTCTCTTTTACATAAATCATGTTTAGAGTCTACAGTTCGTTTCGGATACATAGACCAATCTTTAGACTATTTATCCGAAACGAACAAGTCATGCAATACAGCTTTAAATTTACGAGGTGAATATGATATTATGTCGATGCTCCCAGAAGATGACCGTGACAGGCGGCTAAACTGCGATTGGATTCTATTGATTGTTGAAAAATGGCCCAAGTTAGTCCTAAACTCTTTTGCTCGGAAAGCCATATACCTAGACGGTCTAGCCAGTTTGTATGGAGTGCTAAAATTAACCTGAGACAGTAGATCCCGGCAGTCGATTTGCCCATTAATAATTTTGTACAAAAAAAGGTGGTCATAAATTATTCTGCGATTGTCTAAACTATTTTAATTAAAGTATTTCAGTCTGGACTCATATGTAGGAAGGCACTTTGCCAATCCACATTGAAAGATAGGTGCCAGAGGAATCTTTTTTGAATAGCCTCTAAGCGACGCAGCACCTCATAATAAGGGGTCCATATTACACTGCAATACTCTAAACTAGAACGCACTAATGAATTATATATTTTTATTTTACTGCCAATTTTTTTGAAGTCCTTACAATTTCGCAATACAAAGCCTAAGAGTTTAAAACTTTTTTTAACTATCTTATCAACGTGGATATGGAAACGGAGCCTATTGTCTATATGAACTCCGAGGTCTCGAATAACTTCAACTTCTTTAATAACTTTGCCATTGATGGTAAACGACTTGTGGTATGGGGACTTTTTTCTAGAAAAATGTATAAAGTAACATTTATCCACATTAAGTTTCATCTTATTCGATTCACACCAAGATGTGAACCGATTTAAGTCTTGTTGAAGTTGAATCTGGTCATTGTCGTTCTTCTGTCGTTTTACTATTTTAAGATAAAACAGACTGCGACGTCGTTAACGAATATATTGAAAAACAATGGACCCAGATGCGAGCCCTGCGGGAAGCCTAATCACAGAGTTCTATTCAACGCTGTGCGTTCGATTTGCTGCTTCACTTAAGCAAGCTCCGTTTGTGATACTGGCGTTAGATTATTCATAATAGAGACGAATCCCACCAAACGTTCCCATCACTGCCTCTCATAGAGGCAGGATTGGCCACCAATGTAACCTACCATTACGGGCCTATTCCCACCTCTCGTTCCCACCGCTGCAACTCCTGTGTAGCCAGGATCTAACAGCTTGACCACCAAAACCCAACTAGTGAAGGTCATGTTTGTCCCGGGGGAAAGTTAAACTGTCATTGGACCCGCAATAAAATTATCAGAAGAACATTAGGAGGAGTGATTTCTAAGACTACGCAACCAGTGAAGGTTGAGTTGCCCCAGAGATACAAGCTTTCTTACTTAATGCAGAGACCGCCAGAATCAGACTTGGCCATCGCATGAAAACACGTGTAAATTAAATTATTTAGTGCGATGGCCAAGTCAATAATTTATGTAAAACGTTAAAGATTTCCTGGCCTGGACTTGGTATTACATGGATCTCACAACTTTTTACCGTAGAACAACTGAGTTGCGAGACTTGGTTTTTTTGACAAGTATTGTTTTTGATGGGTAAAATTTTTCATGTGACATCTTTTGGAAATGAGTCTTCCAGTGACTTGGCCAATTTTAGCTTGGTCCACAGGTCAAGTCACTGGATTGAATTTTTAAATATGTTTTCTGTCAGTAACGGGCCCACCTACAATGTTTTTATTAATAAATCAAACACCAAATCAACAAAAATCTACTCTAGAATCCTAAGTGGGCCCAGTTGCCGGAAGAAATAAATTAATAAATTGAATTCAGTGACTTGGCCCGTGGACCAAGCTAAAAGCAGGCCAAGTAACAGGAAGACTCTTAGAAATAAAAACTTTTTTACTTTAAAAAACAAAACAAAAAAAGAAAATACTGTTTTGGAACTGTATTCTGTAACAATAATGGCGCAATTCATTATTTTCAGCCTTTATTTTCCTTGTTGTGTCTTTTCGTATCAGTTACTTCGCTAATCTAAGTTATACAAAGATAAGATAACTAATACTCAATTAGTTTCCTTCTTTGGAGATAAACATTGTTTTAACACTTCTATCTAACTATAAAGTTATGATTGTTTGGCACATGGACCTATAAAAAAAGTCGGACGGATTCTCATCAACAAAATACTTTGACATTAGGATACACCAGCTTGCCTGTACGTACAGGCCGGCACGCACACATTCAAACCCAGAGCCCCGATTACGGTAACTTTTAACGTCAACAATCCAGACACGCTTCTCGATTCTGCGATACGATTGGTCGTTCAACAGCGTACGTCAGCTGTTTTGACCAATCGTATCGCAGAATCGAGAAGCGTGTCTGGATTGTTGACGTTAAAAGTTACCGTAATCGGGGCTCTGACGCACCACTTCGAGTGCAAACTTCACACAGTTGACACCACAGATATGGATAGATGCAGCTTGTCAAAAAATTTGTATGAAGACGAGCGTGCCACTTTTTAAACGTCATTAGTGTCATTTTAGCGAATTTTAGTGATTGCCGCAACGTAAAAATAATCGTATCATCGTACTGCATTCGCAAAGTCATCGAAAGATATCGTGTGACTCGATTCAACAATTAATTAATTCTGATAAAACTCATATTTTGACTGTGGATTAAAATAATGTTGTAGCGGTATACGTTATTCTATATTATTAATTTTCTCATTAATTAGCAAATAATATTTTTACTGTGCTTAATGTATATCAAAGTAAAGATCGTTATTCCATTGTGTTAAATATACTACTAGTAATTCATACCTAATTCCATACTTTGTATATTTCGATGTTACACAGTGCACTCTGTCTTCCGCGATCACTGAGCTAACTTGTTTTATAATTCTTCTACTGCTACTTTATTCTTTGTGTGCTGTTTTTACAATTCTCAATCCGTAAATATTTTTTTCTTTCTACCGTGTTCGTACTACTGTCCTCGTAATATCATCGTAACCGATAATAATAATAATAATAAATCATTTATTTCCCCTCACAAACTTAGGTTAAATTACATTTGGTAAAAAATACATTACGCTATAGGTACTTAATACTAAGTTTGTGTGGGACTGGTGCCTGAAATAGGTTTTGTTTAAAACCTGTTCTACAGGTCACCAGGCCCCCACCCGTGGAATATTATAAGGTAGTATAGCAGTAAGACCCTTAAGTGCGATAGTTTGCGAAAACAAATTGATGTTTGCCTGTTACTTTACACATCTATTCGAAAAGCCATAGGACGAATTTGTTGTTACTTGACAGTATTATTATAAAGATAACAGAACAGCTTAATGTAATAATATTCTCTAATACTAATTATTAAATATATATATATATATTTTTTTTTTCTAATACGCGGGCAGTGCCGCAAGAAAAAGCTGGTAACAAAAATAAATAAAAAATGCATGCGGTAACAAAAATTAAATGAATGAGTGTGAAAATATGACTGTGAGTGTGAAAGTGTGAGTGTGCTAGTGGATGTGTAAGTGTAGCCTGTTTGGTCGTGTATGTGTTGTGTATGTGAATGAGGGAAAGACTTATATGAGTTATGGAAGGAAAGATGGAAGCGCGTGTCTGTACACTCGGGCGAATAAGGATGTGAAGGTGAAATTTACCTAAAGCATTTACACACAAATACCTATTATAAATGCGTAAGTTTGAATGGATGTCCGGATGTTTGTTACTTTTTCACGCAAAAACTAATGAACTAATTTTGGTGAAACCTTACAGTATTATCTATACTAATATTATAAATGCGAAAGCAACTCTGTCTGTATGTCTGTATGTCTTTCTTTCACGCCCAAAACAATGAACCGATCCCGACGAAATCCGGCATAGAGACAGTTTAAGTCCCGGGAAAGAACATAGGACAGTTTCTATCCCAGTTTTTGAAACAGGGACGCGCGCGATAATTTCTGTGACAGACAAAACTCGACGCGGGCGAAGCCGCGGGCGGAAAGCCAGTAGTTTATAACTACTAGCTTTACTACGAATAACATATCATAAAGGCTATAATTTATGGTGATCTGTGACAAACCAAGTTTCACGCGGTTGAGACCGCGGGCAAAAACTAGTATTTGATACTCCTAGATAAGCGGATGAAGAATTTTTTGTTCAACCGATTGTTGTAATCGGATTATATGAACATCACTCGACCATGTATGTCCATTTGGACATATCGGAATGGCACGCTTTGACGATCAACTTGCTGTATCTACTCTAATCCATATCTGTGGTTGACACATTTAGGTGGCGAAAAAACAACACGAATACGACATTTCTTGTGTGATGAAATTGGGTAAAAACCGTTCTGTTCGAACAAACAAAAATTAAGGAATCACATTTCACAGGTAAAATAATAATCCAATCACTTATTTCCCGACATTAAAATATTGAAATTAAATGTCATTCATAAGAAAAAATAATACGTCAAAGACCAGTGTTCTCAGTTATTTACGTGGGAAAATTACCCGAAATATGGGAAATTAATAATAATTTTAGGACTTTTTAGTTGTTTATTACGCATACTATAGAAATAAAATAATTTATCATAATAATTGTGTTTTAATGGGATATATTTTCATAGGCAGATTTGATCCTTCCCAAAAATGTGGAACTGCGAAATTAAATTAGGATACACCAGCTTGCCTGTACGTACAGGCCGGCACGCACACATTCAAACCCTGACGCACCACTTTGAGTGCAAACTTCACACAGTTGACACATTTAGGTGGCGAAAAAACAACACGAATACGACATTTCTTGTGTGATGAAATTGGGTAAAAACCGTTCTGTTCGAACAAACAAAAATTAAGGAATCACATTTCACAAGTAAAATAATAATCCAATCACTTATTTCCCGACATTAAAATATTGAAATTAAATGTCATTCATAAGAAAAAATGATACGTCAAAGACCAGTGTTCTCAGTTATTTACGTGGGAAAATTACCCGAAATATGGGAAATTAATAATATTTTAGGACTTTTTAGTTGTTTATTACGCATACTATAGAAATAAAATAATTTATCATAATAATTGTGTTTTAATGGGATATATTTTCATAGGCAGATTTGATCCTTCCCAAAAATGTGGAACTGCGAAATTAAATTTTTCTTACATTGATTGCAAGTCAGTGTCAGGTTGTATGTTAAAATCTATCAGAGATAATAATAATATATTGATGATGCATAAGATTATGTTTATAATGTACACACGATTCGTAATTTGTAACTGCGTGAATCATTTTTGATCAACATTATGTACAGTCACGGAATGAAAAGGTTCGTCAGTTTTCAAATTGATTCGGGATTCCTTCAACGAATCGCAATGTTAGAAAATTTGAACATTGAAAATTTCGCGCCTACCTCAACGCATTCACCTTTCATCCTTTTCAAATGGCACGGAATAATTCTGTCCACATTTCCAAGTAACATCTGCCGATCTATGTTTTTCTTAAAGTAAATGGGTAAAATGTTTTGGCTAACATGGCGTCCCTAAATTCACTCACACAATAGACAGACGCCAAAATTTTGCGTCACAGTTTTGTTGTAGCGCGAGTTCCGTCCGCCTTTTTTTATAGGTCCATGGTTTGGCATTAGTTCGTTTCAGCCAAATGAAGTTCACTGAGGGAAGAACCTGGCAGCGCAGGACCGTTCATTGTGCAAAACCTTGGGGGAGGCCTTTGTCCAGCAGTGGATGTCATTTGGCTGAAACGACGAAGTCCACTGCTGAACATAGGCCTCCCCCAAAGATTCCACAACGCCCGGTCTTGCGCTGCCCGCATTCAGGTACCTATGTACTTCCCGCGACCTTCACCAGATCGTCCACCTTTGGTTAGATAGGCAGTACATTCAAAAAAACCTGAAAAAGCTATACTTAAAGCTTCTTTAAAGACTGTAAACCCTTGAAAAAGAGGCTGACAATAGTGACTGAGTTTCTTGCGCTGCTTCTTCTCAGCACTGGCCCATTTATTGTCCCGAAGCAGTGATAGGGTTAATACTGGGACGTGTAAAAGTGCTTTTTAAAAGAAATGAGTTTTATGAGTCTTAATTTCTCAATTTAAAACTCTCGTATGTTTCTTTACTTTGTAGATAGGTGGGCAGTTCTTTAAGCTTCAATTCTTGAAGCGACAATAGCCCAACAGTGTCGGTGATGGACTGACCGAATCAAGATCCGAGGAACGCGGGTTCGAACCCCGCTACTGGACTATTGTGGTGAACCCACTCGTAACACAAGCATTTCATCTTACAACGAGGGCTAAGCTAAATGCTTGATAAAATATAAAGATAACTAGTGAGTTTGCATAGCACGCTGTGAAACTTTGAGCTTCTGTATAAGGCCTATAGAGAGAGGCCACGTTTCCGAACCATAAGTCATCACTGGTAACACACATTGGTTGTACACTGTGGTTCTGGACTGGAGTGGTGGCCGCGTATATGTCCACCCAAAAGGTGGACCGACGATATCATACAGGTAGCAGGAAAGCAGAACGCAGGTCGCTGCCAACCGGGTAACATGGAAAGCATTGGGGGATACCTATGTTCAGCAGTGGACGTCCTATGGCTGAGATGATGATGATGAGTGAGTTTTTGGTTAAAAAACGATAAGAGGAAGACAAAGACGAAAAATGTAAAGAATATCTAATTTTGTTAAACAAATAAAAAACCTTGTATTATCAGCGCAAAAATTGTATTTCCTCCATAACCTTACTGATAAACTTATCTTCTCTTATCATGTGGCACTTAAATTCTTTCTGATTTCTTGTTATCTTTGCTCGATGTGCGTTTGACAGCATTGACAATTTTAATCGTTTATTTGTTTAAGATTGAGTATTTAATTTTATTTAAATCTGGAGTGAAGCGTCTTGGCACTAAAATTAATTTTAAATACGGAAATCGTACTCCGTACTAACTAGTATTATTATCAGTGGTACTAATAAAAAGCTGAAGTTTTTTTAATTCTTGAACACGCTGTTAATCTCTTGAACTAACTATTAAAAATATATTTTTGTGTTGGAGAGCCCATAATCTATAATAACATCATCCTACCACTAATAGGGGCGAAGCAGTAAAGAAAAATGTTGCATAAACGGGAAATATAAATTCAACTATTTTCACGCGTAAGAACGAAATCCCGAGAACAGCTAGTCTTTATAGCAGCCTTTGGGATTCGTCTTCGAACATACGCCTCTTCTTCAACTGTCCATCGACTTCTTCGGCTTTTGTATACCTACATGACTTGCTAGGTGGACCGACGATCTGGTGAAGGTCGCGGGAGGTGCCTGGATGCGAGCGGCGCAGGACCGGTCTTTGTGGAAATCCTTGGAGGAGGCCTTTACCAGTGGACGTCTTTCGGCTCAAATGAACGAACATGACTTGCATAAGTCTCTAAATTTTGATGATCTAAAGTTGTGCAATCACTATCTGCCTGATAATACAGAAAAAGATGTGAACTTGACTTTATTTTTAGATTTTGTAGCATAACAAGCTTGATAGACTCATAAACTGAGATTTGTTGTGGAATTTAAGAACTACTGCCAGAGGAGTACGAGTCTCACATTACAAAAAATAGAAAAATAAAAGAAATAGGACATCGAAACGGTTTAATAGGCAGGTTAATCGCTAGGAAAAATATCTTCCAGACAAAACAGAATTATTTCTCAGTGATAATATTTAATTCGTTGCATCAGTGACCTACTTATTGGTTGGTTGCGCAAAACACATTTTAAATTCGGCTTTATTCTTGATAAATTTGCAGACCCAAATGTAATTACTAGCTACTACAACTTACAAGTCTAATAAACTACGCAGCTACGCTACGTTTTGTAGAGCAAGCTTAAAACTACGAGCGAATAAAAACTTGAGGTTCTCAATTTGGTTGTTTTTTTTACGGATTATGGTAGTGTAAATTACGTTTTGTAAAGCATAAATCCTTAAATCTTCAAGTAAAAAACGCCTTGCACGTGCTCAGACAGAATAAATAACTGGATAGGCCTTGGTCCAAAGAATATTAAATGCCATACATATATGAGGCAACTAGTTATGTGCCAAAAAATACGTCCATTAGCAAGCACGTCTAGCCACATCAAGAGGCCTTTTGATTATTACATAATAGTATATGTTACATGATAGTGTTATTAAAGTTGTTTATTTGTACTTTAAGCTCGATTCACACATATCAGTGAAGTCACAGTTCAGGCTCAGTACCGGCACAGTGCGAAATATTCTTTCATACAGTTTCTATGAACGCATCCCCACTTGACAGTGTTAGTGACGACACAGTGCTCTCAGTGTCAGTGCCGACACCGGCAATACGGACGTATATTCGTTGACGACGATATTTTTTGTCGGATCACGGACGCCGCCGCGGCATCAAAAACAAAATAACTTACTTCATAGTTTCTGAACAAGAATATTGAAACAGCTCTCTGACATTTTAAAATATTCAAAATATTCAAAATATTTCACTGAAGCATCAGTGCTACACTGATACTGAACTGAGCGGACACTGTGACGGAACTGTGGCGTCACTGATATATGTGTGAATCGAGCTTTAGACTGAGCCTATTTTGTAAATTTTGGAATTCGCTGCCTGCTGCTGTCTTTCCTGAACAGTATATCCAGGCATTTTCAAGGCGAGAGTGAATAGGCACTTACAGGGCAGTGTACCATCCTAGACTGCATCCCACTTGAACACCAGGTGCGATTACGGTCAAATACCTGCCTTGTTATGCATAAAAAAATACAGGATGTCCCAAAAAATTGTGTCAAGCCGAAGCCCAGTGGTAGAGCTTCACTAGGGCTATCTCAATTACCGCGACTTGTAATAGTTTTCGAGTTATGATTTGTTTACATAACGTTCTTCGTATCGTTCGTATCTTCATTATTTTAAAAGTTCTCAATACAAGTTTTGCTCGTTTAATGCCCCGTTGCCACCAAAATTGAGCAGAGTAGAAAAGCGTTTTGAAAACCAATTAGCGCCCCGATTGCGCTAAAAATTAACAACTGCAACGCAGCTGGACCACAGAATAAGTAATAGTACCAAGGTAACTGGACGACGAACGACCATCAGCAGAGCCCCGATTACGGTAACTTTTAACGTCTACAATCCAGACACGCTTCATCGATTCTGCGATACGATTGGTCAAAACAGCTGACGTACGCTGTTGAACGACCAATCGTATCGCAGAATCGAGAAGCGTGTCTGGATTGTAGACGTTAAAAAATTACCGTAATCGGGGCTCTGTTTTGACAAGTCCGTATTGCGGTGTCGTTTTCACAGCTAGTTCAAACGGAGCTGAAACGTAAACGGAGCGCAGATTGCATTATTTCCACATCTCTTCTCCACTAAGGTGGAAACCTTATAGTAGATGGCGCTATGTACCATGTCCATGTCCAACCGTAATATTAAAATGATCACATATTATGTAGCTCTCAATTAATCACGATGACTGACGCAATATGATGACGCAAAAGAACCCAAGTCAGGCCCCTAATTTGTTTTTTACTGGTCAGTTATAAAGTAAACATAATATTTCGGAATTTGGTTTGTAGCGCCTAGTAGGTACAGTCAGCATCTAATTTCTTGACACCCAAAGTAGCCAAAAAGTTCGCAACACGTTTTTTTTACATTGAATTGGTTGTGTTGTCAACATTTTGGCCACTTTGGGTTTAGGTGGCTGTTTAAAAGTTAGTTAGTTCCAAAATTACAGCACGTTTTGCCTCTAGGGCTGACGATGATGATTTAAGACACAATAAACAACAGAGTAGTGACTGAGTTTCTTCTGCCATTTCTTCTCAGCACCTGCCCATATGTTGTCCCGAAGTGGTGGTAGGGCAAGCTATATTTGGGACGTGTTAAACGCCCTGGAAAGTGAATAAAGCTACTGAATAAAATATTTGATTTTGATTTTTAGTAATAAAAAATCAAAACGCAGCGTAGGACGTCCACCCCACAAGGCGGACCGACGACCTCATAAAGGTAGCAGGAAGGCGCTGGATGCAGGCCGCCACCAACCGGGTATTGTGGAAATCATTGGGGAGGCCTATGTTCAGCAGTGGACGTCCTGTGGCTGAAATGACGATGATGAAACCACGTATTAATAAAAGATCAAAGAAATTAAGAACAATTTTTGTTTCAGATTCAAGTTCTTGCAACAAGGAACAAACTCAGCCTTGATGGAGGACGTACTGCCCAAGATGAGGAGCCTCAGTCCAGGGCTTGAGGACTTCACCGCCATCAACAAGAAGTACAATCAGGTGAGAAGTTTACCATTGATATACTTAATAACTAGGTACGAGTATAGGTCCTACTTTGAAGAATAAACCCGCAGAAAGTCTGACTGGGTTTCCTAAAAAAAACTTTTGTCTGTCAAATAATTTAAAAAAATATTGGATAAGTGCGTATACAGTGTGAGTCACGTTAAAGTTTACATATGAAAATAGATTAAACTAGACCTATTTTTATCGACAAAAAAGAGGTCAAAAAATTTTTGAGTTTTTTTTTTAATTTTTTATAGAATTTTTTTTCTTCCAATTACTTATTGTAAAGAAAACGTAATAACTTTTAAACTAAGCGGTATATCCTAATAAAACAAAAACAGTAATAATGCTAAATAACAGGCGATACTAAAAAAATACATAAAATACATAAAAAAGGCCAACAAATAATAAAAAATGATACTTTTTGAAAAAAATCTGCTTTAAAATTCGTGTTTTTTTGGTTATTTGATAAATTTCTCCAAAAAATGCCCCTATAACAGGTGGCTTTTATTACTTTTTATTATTCTCTATCGTATTATCTTTGTAAAACCAAAAATCGCACGTCTCTATCCCTATCACATCATTTGCTATGATCGTTTGAACAAAGGCCTGCCACAACATTATTCTCCGCTACAATTAGAGACAATTTTAATTTTAACTAAAATGCTTATTTTGCTTCGAAATCTTTTGTTTTTATTTGAAATCTAACTCGTCTTTATCAAAATAACAAATCTAGAGCCATTTTCAGTTTCGTTGTTAACGAAGCGTTGAATGGCGCGCCCGGAGAGGCTTAGTTCAAACGATCATTGCAAACGTTGTGATAGGGATAGAGACATGCGATTTTTGGTTTTACGAAGGTAATACGATAGAGAATAATACAAAGTAATAAAAACTACCGGTTATAGGGGCATTTTTTGGAGATATTTATGAAATAACCGAAAAAACACGAATTTAAAAGCAGATTTTTTTCAAAAAGTGTCATTTTTTATTATTTGTAGGCCTTTTTTATGTATTTTATGTATTTTTTTAGTATTGCCTGTTATTTAGCATTATTACTGTTTTTATTTCATCAGGATATACCGCTTAGTTTAAAAGTTATTACGTTTTCTTTACAATAAGTAATTGGAAAAAAAAAATTCTATAAAAAATAAAAAAAAAATGTCAAAAAAATTTTGACCTCTTTTTTGTCGATAAAAATAGGTCTAGTTTCATCTATTTTCATATGTACACTTTAACGTGACTCACACTGTATTTTTATTTGTCAATCAAACAAGTAATTTATTTATTTAAAATCTTTATTGCACGCACAAAAAAAGCGGTACAAAAGGGGAACTTAATGCCATGTGGCATTCTCTACCAGCTAAACTTAGGCAAAACAGATATTTACTAAGCAATGGTTCGTTGAAGTTCCGGTGACGTCACAAAGTGCTACACTTTCAACCACTCTGACGTCACGGGCAAAATCTATTGTGTGTGTGTTTTCATTTGATCTTTGGCGCGCTTTAACTCTTTCAATTTTCATTAGTATAAAAAAGTGTAAAAACTCGATTCAAAAGATTGCTGCTTAGTTATTATCAAAAAGGTGACTCTAGAAACATTAAAATTTCATGTCAATAACCTGTCATACTTAATACTAACTGATCTTCACCACAAATCTACACGTACGAATGTAAATGGTTAGATATGAAATGATAAAAGATGGCATTTATTGGTAGGTTTTACTCACATAGTAAGTGAGTAGGTAGCTACCTACAGTAATGACTCGAGACAACGAAATGATAAGAATAGAATAATTATTAAGCATTGCGTAACTGTGATGCAATTATTTATTCTATGTAAAATAAACATGAAAACTAATGAAAAGGTTTTTGTCAATCCGTGTTTTTTTAATTTATAAGAAATAATTTATGCTTTATTTTTTCGAAAAAGTAACTTTTTGAAAGCAAAAACGTCTAAAACGTCATCTAGTGACGAGTAGAAAAGCTAGGATAAAAATAATTATCACGAGATGGCAAGCATGTTTCATTTGCAATGTAATATTGCTACTCAACAATAGATGGCGCTGTACTCAAATCAGTGGAAATTCCATTTTTAAATTAGATATTTCTTATTACTATAAATACCGTCTGTTTCTACGTTGCTCATGTTAAATAAGGATTATTAAAATTAATTATTGTTAATTTTAACCACTCTTACGCTGGCAATCAGTGAGCTTTGTCTCGCTCTACCGTATAGCGTTATCTCACTCAAAGTGTCATGATGACGTGTTTCTTTTGATGAGTGTAGTTTGTTCGATCGGAAGTCAGTCACAAACAGAATTTACTATCGAGGTGTTCTTGTTTTGATTATTTCGCCTTAAATTAGTGAAAAAACAACTTTAGTGTTTTGTCAGCAGTTCTAAATGTGAATAAACCGTGTTACCGGTTGGATCTTGCAGTGATATTGTGCCCCAAAGTGCTAACTTTTATGTGCGGTATTGCAACTAAAAAAACATCAGTTTTACCAGTGATTTAACTTGTTTTAGTGGTAAAATCTTCCGTTATTGTGGTGTAACGGAGCGGAACGTAAGCCTAATGCTGCAGCAGTCGAAATAATGCATTAACTTTGTTATTTTAATAACAAGTTTTGACGGACCTAACCTCTTTTCAGTTAGGACTACCTACCTTTTTAATCTGGATTTATGAGGTTTATTACCTTTGCTTTAAAAAAAAACAACGGCACGCCCCTTTTGGAAATGTTTTTTTTTTGCTTTTTTAACTCAATATTTATTTTTTTAAATATTATTGATTGAATTTAAATAAAACAAAGCAAGGTTATCTAATCAATTTCTTATCACATCAGATGTTGAATGTTATTAGTGTTCAACACGTAATGATAGTAACTCGTAAGGGCAGTCATTTATTTACAATAGTGTATTGACTTTTCTGATTGTCTACAGACAGATTAATGTTGTTTGTAGGTAGATAATTTGTCATTGTGGTGTTTTTTGTTGTTTTCAGCAATCTTATAAGATTCTTATTACAAGACAATGTATGAACTAACATAAATTATTATTTTACCAAGAATTTTGCCTTCTTTCTTTATTAAAAAGTATTTTTATAAACCTTTATCTAGGTTTTGAAATAAATCAATCTTTGAATAAAAAAATCATTTTTTTATACTCATAGAGTATGACTAGCTGTGTTGTCTATTAATACTTAAGGAAAATAATGCCTTGTTAAACATTTGTGGTTTATTTCCACTACCTACCACCTTATTTAGCCCCAAAGTTTGCAGAGCTTGTACTTTGACCACTAGATAAAATAAATAAATTTCCTTCGACATTTTTTACACTCTGCCTCTAGTCCCAAACTAAGCAAAGCTTGTACTATGGGTACCAGATTATTATACTTAAAGATTTACAGTTATACTGCATAAACTTATGCTATACTTTTGTTTAAAAATGCGAAAGTTACCTATTGTTATCATTTATTTTTATAGACACAAACATGATTATTTTAGTTATAATGCTCAGCTTAGCAACATTCAAACCCACAGCTTGCGTTCTTAAAAAGCAGTAAAAAGATTGATTCAACATTCAGATAATCGATTGTGTATGCTATTAACTTCACAATTTAAATGCTGGTCTCAAAGTATTTAAAATAAATTTATAAGTCGGTAACAAACTCCTTAATTTATTAATTTTAAATAACTGTTTTAAAAAAAATTCTCACTTTATCTTATTTTTATCAATTTAGACTCAAGATTTACACTTTAACGAGCCATCAGGCCTGCAATTGGTTTAATTTCGTTATTCACACCAATCACTTGCTGGAAAGATTCCAGGTTCTTGATTGTAGATTCATACTGAACTGTTTTATACATTCATTCAGTAATTCTTTAATTATTTTATCAAACAAACTTTAAAAACATACATAGATAAGTCTATTTTCGATACCACTCGCTGATAATAAAGAAAAATACACCATAAACAAAGATATATTTTAATGACAAACACGTGTTCCACCCTTGCAACATTATAATGCATTTGCAGCGAGAGTGAGTTATTTCTATGCACTCAAGCTGGCGTCTAGTGCGTTAGAAAGTCTAAAAATAATAGTAGTATAGCAGATCTATTTTTATCGTGCGAGACTGCTTAAAATCATGGGTTTTAACGTGAAAAAGAAAATTATTTTTTCGTGAAAAAGTGTAGAATGAAGTTTAGTTGTAGCTAGAGACAAAACCGTTACAAGTTATAAAGGAAAAAAGCGTAAAATTTTTCAAATTAATTTACTGTGATACTGGCTGTATGCAAACCAAACGATGCCATATGACATTAAACAAAACATTTTTTTTTTTAAAGGTGACATAAAACCGTTTTGCCAATTTATTTTCACATGCAGTCATCTATTGTGTGGCCCTGACATCCCTAGTTTGTGATTTCGGAAAAATGTCGCTAAAGTATAAAATAGGTATGTGTATTGTGTATGTGCTAGCTAATTAAACAAACATTTGCCCTTTACGGGTTTGGAATTCGCAACCGCTGGTATTAGATCACGCCAGACGAACCCCACCCCACAAGTCTGCATGAGGTCACACAGAGATCATTGAAAACTCTTTGTTTTGACCTTTTTAGTCTGTTTTCTGTTTATGTTTTCTCACCGGCCAGCTCGTAGTTTTCTAGCGCGTAAAAAAATATATGGACGCATTTTTATTTTTAAATGCGAATAGAACGTCCTTGTCAAGGCGATCGGTCAGATGAGGTCGATACTCTCTGGTAACTGGCAGTTGATGTAATAGCCAAAAATAATGAAAAGAAAAAACAGTTTTCGCGCGAAAAACTTTGAAGTTTTTTTCTTTTGGCGACATTTTTTTAATTAAGCCGTTTTCTTGTAAACTCTTGGCGAACTCGTAAAGGTTTTTTGACTCATTGCGTTATAAATAAAGTTAAATACTAATGCATTAAAGCAACTGCATTCTTAAAGCATTGTTTTTGTTAAATATCTTAGCGATAATTTGCGAATACACTCAAGAAAATTTACGTATATTTTTAAACTTGATGAATAAATCTTCTTTTTTTTTTTACAAAGTAATGCACGCGTTTGTAGTCCTTTGCGTAGTCTATTTGATTAACGAATTTAGTATTCCCTGTAGACATTGCAATCGAAATCGAATAGTTTACATTTTTGTAACGAAATCGATTCGTTGTTCTATTGTATAAATAAGGTATCGCTAAGGCTGTTCCTCACTAATCAATACCAAATTCACCTTCGACAAAGAATACTTAATGCTTAGAAATCGAACTCGAAACCTGCATTTGCTAAATACACAGGTACCATAGTAGGTTAATTTCTAGAGTTCCTACAATGCATTTTAGAATAGAAGAAAAATATTCATCTTCCTGCTAAGCTAAATAATGGGAGTGGGATCAACTGGCACAGTCGAGCGACAGTCCAAACCATTTAATGGAAGCTTTTCGAAGAAGTACCTTCAAAAAGGTGCCAGCTGAGGACAATAAGAATAAGAATAAGTATTAATATTGTGGAAAGGTGGCCTAAAATATTTATTCAGTACTTAGGCCCTTTCCAGGGCACTTTCACAGTATAATAAGAAGTAATTTGTGTTGAGGCTTTACTTCCATTTTTTTCCAACATCTTGCGTAGAAATCAGTATCATTATTTTAACCGTCATAAATGAGTAAAGAAAAACAAAAGATGGAACATTCAAGCTGTAAATATCGTCGCCTTCGCTAATATGGTAACGACGCACACTGGATCGAGCCCATACAAAGCGTTGGACATCGCTTCCTTACTCAGTGTTTTTAAAATAAAATGAGATTGCGTCAACGTAGTAACTTCAAATTTTTACAGTGTAAGGTTGATAAGTTTATCTTTCTAATGTGATAGGTTTTACTTATTAGATGGCAATTAATATAAGTGAAAAAAATTCTTAAAATATAGTGATGAAAAACTTGTATTCATTGTTCAATGAAAAGCAAATACTCACTCATTTTGGTCTATTTCCATATTTAAAGAGTAACATAATCTTACAATACTCTAAATTTATTCTCATTAAGTGTTAAAATTTTTAAAGAAATATTTTTGTAAACGCCTGATTTTTCATTGCACACAATCAGTTTGTTCGATTTTGTCGAGCTTGATTTCATATTCTGTTAACTGTTAGATACATAATCTAACAATACTCTAAATTTATTCTCATCAAGTGTTAAAATTATGAAAGAATTTTTTTTGTAAACGCCTGATTTTTCATTGCACACAATCACTTTGTTCGATTTTGTCGAGCTTGATTTTATATTTTGTTAGCTGTTAGATACATACTAATGCAATTTTATAGGAACTTGGCGGACTACAAAACTGACTCCAATCAACAGATTATACGTTTATATACGCCAATATACGTTTGTAGCTAAAAACTGGTTCTCATTATAATGACACTGCTTCTTCTTGCGACAAACAGTGTCAATGAAATTATTGATTTTTTTCGATAGTTATCTGATAAATAAAATGTGTAACTTAGTACCTACCTAACACAATCATAAATTAAGAAAAAAATACATACAAAATGTATGTATGGTATGTACTAAATTCAACGACGACAATCTTTTGAGATGATGACAGTGTGATTTTTTTACTATGTCTGTTTTATAGTATTTCTTTATGTTCATAAAGTATTAACTACGTTAGTACTTACCTCTGTTTATCTGAAGAGAGTGTATGGGAAAACAGCTCTAGTATCCTAGCTAAAGAACTAGCGCGATCTTTCATCGTGGTTTTTAATAATGCATACAAATCTCTATTTGCCTTGAGGTTTTCCATTTTAATGAGTATTTTTTACTGAATTGCACACGATAAATAACTCATAAACCAAAATAAACATCTTTGGTTTACCTGACATTATTTTAGTGTAACGAATTTTACCTAAGTTCATTTTGCTATGCGGAAAAATGAGGCGCTTTTATTTAGTTTTTTGTGATTTTCTCGAAAACATGGATGAACAAGGGTCCAAAAACTGAGTAATAATATCGCCCACATTGTCATCTATCATCTCTCATTCATGGTTTGTTAAAGATCGCCCAAGATGTCAACTAAAACACGCAGTTTTCATTTAAAAAAATACCTTTTAAAATTACGTCAAAATAGCCAAGCTAGAAGTTTTTTAGGCACTCATTTTAACACACAGATTAAGATAAAGGTATAAACTAATACATTATTAAGTACTAACATAAAACCAGTGAACGAAATTGGATATATTGACAATACAAACAGAAGTCAGAAAATCCATGATTTTGACTTTGTTCACTTTACGGTCGCACCACATAGCTATGATAGTAGATCATGACTTGATATTAATGATATTTGATAGAATGAAGTCTCATCTTTCAACTTATATGCAAATCAATCTTGTTTTAAGTAGTTGCATTTAAAGCACCATGTCCAACACCTTGTATGGGCTCGATCCACCGTGCGACGAATACAAACAAAAAAGGGGCATCGACCTACCTTCGCGGTTGAATCATCTCGAATTTTGTCGATGGTTATGTACAATCAACCACTGCGTCATTAGTTATTTGTATTAAGTGCTATTTTACACTAAAATGATTGGTCTGATAGGTGCACTGTACGTAAGTGAACGATCACATCATCTTTAATGATTGTGGTAGAATAACATTCTGCGTATAAAACGAGACTATTCCCTCCTCGTTCCCACCGCTGCAACTCCTGTGTAGTCAGGATGGTGCAGTCCTGTTGTCCCCCCTGCTTGGCCCCCCTGGGGGAGCCAACAGGATTTCGAAATCCTGTTGTCCCCCCTGGCTAGGGGAGACAACAGGACTAGATTTTTAATCAATGATTTGAGGACTGTTGTCCCCCCTGGCAAAAATTATTTAAATTTTTTTAAAGAAAGACTGGAGTACCTGAATTAATGCCAAATCGCCAAACTGAATACCTAAACGTATGTTAAATAATAATTAACATTTGGTACCGGTACTATTTCAGACTATTTCAAAATCTGCTTTACTTGCTTTTAACAGATCGTTATGAATTATCCCTACTAAATAATATTACAAATGCGAAAGTAACTTTATCTGTCTGTTTGTTACGAATTCACACCTAAACCATTGAACCGAGTTTGATATTTAGATAGTTTTGAGTCCTGGGAAAAGTCGTTGGACAGTTTTTTGAAACAGTGATGCGCTCTATATTTTTTCTGTGACAGACAAAATTTTACGCGGGCAAAGCCGTAGGCAAAAGCTAAATACCTCTATTATGCTATTCTCATGTATAAAAAATATTATCTACTGTAAAGTTTATCAAGTGTAAGTAAAAATCCGTTTAGTAGTTTTTACGTGAAAGAGTATCAATACTCACAAACTTCCGCATTTACTTACAACAATAGTAGGTAGGATGCTAAAACTGAATAATTTTAAATTAATCATAATATTCAACAAATTACTTGCTCAGTGACAGTGATTTAAAATGTAATCCTACATAATTTTCTATCCTTTAATAAATAAATTCCGTTCTTAGTGGATGTTTACACCCTATAAGGAACCTACCTGCCAAATTTCAAGTTTGTAGGTGTTAGTTAATACCGGCCGGCACCAATACCAAATACCTATCAAAATTGTAATTATTACCTACTTGACAAACGTTTAGGTATTCAGTTTGGCAATTTGGTATTCAGTCAAATACTTCAGTTTTTCATAAATTATGCTATAAAAATTTATGGCTCTTAAATAATTTTTGCCAGGGGGGACAACAGTCCTCAAATCATTGATTAAAAATCTAGTCCTGTTGTCTCCCCTAGCCAGGGGGGACAACAGGATTTCGAAATCCTGTTGGCTCCCCCAGGGGGGCCAAGAAGGGGGGACAACAGGACTGCACCGGATCTACAGCTTGACCGCCAATAACCCAACCAGTGAAGGTCAAGTTTGTCCCGGGGGAAAGTTCTGTCATTTGGACCCGCAGCGAAATTAATCAGAAGAACATAGTTCTGCTAATGTCAGCTGGTTAAATAACATTGAGAAATGGCTTAATTATGTGGGTAATTCCAGAAAAGAATTGTTTATATCCTCTATTATAAGGTGAGATCAGAGTTCTTGATCTACCCGCCCTTGACATTGGTACACGTCAATGATCTTCAAAACTTGTGTAGGATGAAGAGTAACGACCTATGCTGTTGACATTAATGTGTTTTGGTAGATGTGCAGTTAATATGATGATTAAGGAGGTATAATGAATGCTTGGACATTAATAAGGATGTTTTGATCTCTCGATTTTAAACCAAAGGACATCCACTATTTATTTTTTGCAACTAGGCTTTTAAAAAGCGATATCCTACCACTGCCCTGCTTCGGGACAATGAATGGGCCAGTGCTGAGAAGAAGCAACGCAAGAAACTCGGTAACTGCTGACAAAGGCTTCCTCCAAGGATTTCTGCAGCGATTGGACTTGCGCTGCCCGTATCCAGGCCCTTTACCAAATCGTCAGTCCACCGAGTGGGCCTTCCGGGCTGTAGTCGCTTGAGAACTTTTTTGCCGCAACGCTCATCAGTTCTAATAAGTGTCACCCACGTCCATAGCCATCTAAGTTTAGCAATTCTTCAGGCGGTGTAAAATAATTATTGAATCTTAAAGAAGATATGATCAAAATCCATTAGGATTTCTTAGTTTTTGAGGTAATTGCTTACAAAACCATTAAGATAAACATCCTGGCATCTTATGTCCTTGTAATAAATGCAAATTTCCAACAAAAATATCACTGATGCATTGCGAAAATCTTGGCAATATAATTCTTCCACACGTTGCCATGTCCGAATAAAATTAACAACATCATCAAAACTAAATATAAGCAACGAAAGCGGTAAAATGGAGCAACCTTGCAAGGGCCTTGTGATAAATACAAAGCATTGTATAAAATATATGATGACACAGAAATTAATTGTGGTACTGAATGGACGCTAAGGTTAACGTGTGAGCTAATTCTGAAAAGTGGAAATTTACAGGTCAGACTAATTTAGAGAAAAGCAGTAGGTACCTAACCTACCTTTGGTTGGTGGTAGGGCTTGTTCTAAGTCCGCCTGGCTAGCTACCACCATCTTACCTAAGTCTGTCGACATAACAATGTTAACAACATTGTTGTGTTCCGGCAGTTAGAGGTAAGATAGCCAGTTCCTCCGTGGTTGAGGATTCCGGGTGAAGCTCGCTTCCACCTTCGGCCTGATCGTCACTTACCATCAGGTGAGATACAGGCCAAGGGCTTTCTCTTTGTGGATAAAAAAGGTACCAAAAAGACATTAAAAGTGGTCCAAAATTGATAAAAACGAGACCTCCTGTAATAGCTGGAAGGATCTATGGTCTCCAATCAAACCCAAAAGTCTTTGTACACTTCATCATCATCATTTCAGCCACAGAACGTCCACTGCTGAACATAGGCCTCCCCCAATGATTTCCATAATGACCGGTTGGTAGTATTTGTAAATACGAGATGTCCCCTCCCCGACTAAAAAAAGATTCAATGTCACCGGGTGTACATAAACCACTATAAAATGCAGGGATATACGGGACTATTCCCACCGCTGCAACTCCTGTGTAGCCAGGATCTACAGCTTGATCGCCAATAACCCAACCAGTGAAAGCCAAGTTTGTCCCGGAAAAGTTGACCGTAATTGGACCCGCAACGAAATTAATCAGAAGAACATAGGAGTAGCAAATCGAACCCACAGCGTTGAATAGAGCTCTGTGATTGGTTCGTGTGTCACCCTGTGCGTCCACGCGCTGTGAGTCCTCATCCATGTTTGTGAATACGGACGCAAGAGTACAGTAGTGTATTTAATTGCAGGAGATGCAGTTCGTGAATGCTTAAAGCTATTTTTGCTACAAGGAAATGATGCGACCTCTATTTTCTTCCGTTTACGCACGTGTATGTCGTGGGGGGTTTACAGTTTTGAAATAGGAATAGGGGGACAAGATCGGTCAATGAGGGCTATCGTTTTTATACTTAACAGTTGGCACCCCTGGCGATTGACAGGACCTTACTCTACAGTGGCGCCATCTTGATGAGTGCAAATGCGATAGTCCTCCTACCACTTTAGCGCTTACCAGTTGGTGCCACTGTCTTCGCTACTAGCAAGTGACAGGACCTTACTCTACAGTGGCGCCACTGGTGAGCGCTAAAACGATAGCCCTCATTGAGATACTTTTTATGTGCTGTCAAATCGTTGTTTCTCCATAGAGTTCGAATGGGAATCACGTTTGACGTTACTTCAAGGATTGGTGGTATTTTCAAATTCAACTCACTGAATAGTCTAGAAATAGTGACTGTCTTGTGCTGCTTCTTCATAGCACTGGCCCATTTATTGTCCCGAAGCAGTGGTAGGATTTACTTGGACGTATAAAAGTGCTTTTTTAAAGCCTACTTGCAAAAATGAAATGAGTTTTATGAGAATGATTATCTAATTTACTTATTTATAAACTTTGAATGAAGAAAATGAGGCAACTTTTTTCTGAAAAAATCGTACAAATAGCCATTAAATTAATTTATCTACGCCAGTTAAAGGGTTAATAGATCAGTGTAAACATAATAATCACAGACCACAAATCACAGCATGTTTCAAAAATGGAACTCCATTCTGGCCAAGAACACGCCATCCCCGTTTATGGTCTCTCTGACCCGTAGCCGTTATTCTTCAGAGAATAAAGTTGAAAATCGCATCACCTGATTACCATAGTCGTTAGGACACCGAGTGGATGTCCTTAGCAAAAATGGCGCCCACGAGGTTGTTGTAACTGGGTGAATCTAACTGTATTGACTTTTGTAGAACATTGACGAATGGTGGATGTGGGTCAATCGATTGAAACGAACTACCCCAAAGCGGTCTTGCTCAAAATGAAGTTTTACATCTTCAACAATGTATAATAAGCACGTTCTTTCTTAAAACCTATTTCTTCGACACTGACAAGAGGCATAGCATAGCCATAAAAAACCTATTTCTACATAATGCGCAATAAACCTCACCAAAATGCTGACTTTATGCTTTGATGACAAAATTCTTTTAGCAAGTCTGAAATTGCTAATCTGAATCCTATGTTCTTCTGATTAATTTCGTTTCGGGTCCAATGACAGTTTAACTCTCCCCCGGGACAAACTTGAACTTCATTGGTTGGGTTTTTATTGGCCCCATACAAAAACACCGGTTAAACCAGTAGTTATATTGGGGTTAAAGTTAAGGTGATGCAACTCGGCCTAAGTAATCGTAATATGCCACGAAAAAGCAGTTTATCAGCAATTTCCTAATTGCAAAACTGACTGATGACGCGTTCAAGAAAAATAACAAACATTATGCTTATTTTAAAATATTTTATTATTAGTCATCTGAATAAATGCAGACTGTGTCCTTTGCTTTACTTTCGTATCACAGATATAGATATCTATGGGTCATTCCACAAAAATCTGTATATTTTCGACGTCATTTTGTCCTAAAGATTTTTAAAATGTTTTTGAATACTTTATTAGTGTAAATTATAGTTTATTTATTAATTATGTTATATCTAAAAGGGCCAGTCACTTTATTCTTTATTTTAGGAGAAATTATAATTTTCTATTTTTTCATACTACATTACTCCTATATGACTTTTAATAAAGTATAAAACTTATGACCTTACATTTATAGATCAGTTAATATAAATTTTTCAGTTGTTTTGTTATTATCGCTACATAATAAACGTCATTCCCTGCTATTTACGTTAGTCCCAAGCACCACTAAAAGCTAGGGCCTGATGGTCTAGGGACTGACGATTTGGAATAAAACTTAACACAAATGAATATTAACTTTATATTATAAGATGATTAATACGATGTGCCGAAAATGGCCGAAAAACCACACGTAAATACTATTAAATTATATACAATTTCCTATTATAATCCATAAAGCTACTAAACTAGGAACTGACGAAGTGACTGGATCAACACAATGTTTTCGCTACAACAGGCGCGTTTACACTAATTCAAAAAACGGCTGCCACAAAGCCAGTATCGTCTGAGGATAACTTCGTATCGTACTTTAAATTGAACTAAGTGTCATTCAGTCTATAAACATATTAAAGCGTAAAATTATAAAATCAATGCGTGGCGAGGGAATGACGATAAAATTTGTGGACACTTTTTCAATCTATGAAAATCAAATTATTGTTTAATGAAACCGCAAAATATTAACAGAATTTGGTGTAATGTATGATTAAATAGATAATTCGTTAATTAAACTAAAGGATTAAGTTCATATTTCTATAAATATGGGTGCCGAAACACAAACTTTCGGAGTACGGACATGCCTAGGGAATGACGTTTTGGGTCATTTATAAGAGATTTAAGATTGTTTAAAAATAGTTCTTAAAAATATATTTGGGCGATAAATAAAACACATTTAGAGCTATAATTTAACAATTTTGAAATAAAATATTATTAAATTATACTAAGTGGAATGTGGCGGGGACTAAGAGTTGACACATTTTTATGGAATGACCCCTATATCTATATCTGTGTTTCGTATTTACAGTATGGACAGACGTTCTTAATCACAAAGATAAAAATAATATTGTGCAGTTTGTTCACAAGGAGTGTGAATAAACCTTAGCTTTAGGACATTATTAAATTCTGTCATCATTAGAATTCTACATTATTTCTGATGATGAACATAGGTGGTACGAAGTTCGCCGGTCGCCTGCAAAATATTTCACGTCCTTATTCACAAACGATGCTTGCTTAAGTGAAGCAGCAAATCTAATGCACAGCGCGCGCAGCGTTGAATAGAGCTCTGTGATTTGTTCGCGTGTCACCCTGTGCGTCCACGCGCACTGTGAGACCTCATAGCACATTGTGAAAACGGGCGTCACACATAAGCTTGTAATGGAACGCAAGCGCTTACGAATATTTAAATTCAAATTATAAAGAACCAAATCGCGTTTTCCCGCCACATTTTACGTCAGCCCGCTAACTTTTTCGGCGGCGACCGAGTTCAAGGTGAACTCTAGCGGCCAGTGACAGAGGCTGTAAAACCAAAACCGAATAATCTACGTAATGATTAGATACGCAAGAGAATATCTTTGTGTTCTAAGTTATTCGTGATTAATGCATGAATACTGACGTGATAGCGTGGAATGGAAGAATGGAACGGGCGCATTTGAAATTTTGAATTTGGAACGCCTTTTCTTTGAATTTTGATCATTGAATGAAGAACAAAAAGAGGAATGACAATCTGTATACATTTATACTTACTGGTAAATATAAAAAATACATTACCTAGTTCTCAAAAGTTTAATCCTAAATCAGTATGGTGATTGATTACTGTAGTGACCACACCACCACCAATCAAAAAACTCACATCTAAGCGATGTAAGAGAAATCCCATCAAAAACAATACTTGTCAAAAAAACCAAGTCTCGCAACTCAGTTGTTCTACGGTAAAAAGTTGTGAGATCCATGTAATACCAAGTCCAGGCCAGGAAATCTTTAACGTTTTACATAAATTATTGACTTGGCCATCGCACTAAATAATTTAATTTACACGTGTTTTCATGCGATGGCCAAGTCAATATATTTATATCTCATTTCTTTTTGTATTTTGTAGACAGCAGTTATGTATCTAGAAAACTGGACCGAAATTGAAAAATTTTACTCGACTTGGCGGTTGCACTACCGTGCCCCCAAATATTTTAGTTTTTCCTTGATTCATACACCAAACACTACTTATATTCCAAATTTGAAGCTTCTAGGTCTGCTAGAAGTGCCTTAGAATTTTGATGATCGGTGAGTCAGTCAGTGAGTCAGTGAGTGACAAAATTAAGTAACTTTGACCCGTTATAATTCTTAAACTACTGGTTCAAATTGAATGAAATTTTAAATATACCGTGTCTTTACAATGCCTGCATAGCTAATGAAAATTCAGCCTTCTAGTTTTATCCACAACGAAGTTACAGGCGGTCGAAAATGGCCTGAATTGCTTCGAGAAAAGGATGGTACGGCCGTGCCGCTTTTTTGCTCGACTTGGTGGGGGCACTGCCGTGCCCCCAGATTACTACGATGTGACGTCACTGGTTTTGACAACTGGCCAATTTATGAATCATTTCATAACTATAGAAAAAAGGAAATAACTTTATTCTTATGTGTTCTTTAAATGATTTTTTACAGTGAACAACATGTCAGACTAAAAATTATACTTCTTACAACTAAATTAGAAGTCAGAATTGATTGCAAATCTTCTCAATTCATGTCATGCTTATTCGTCAACATTTTTAATAACATCAAACTACGTTGTAAATGTTGTAATTTTCAAAATGCGTCATCATTAAGATCAAGGTGTACATACAGTCCTCAGCATATATGTGTAAACCAAGAGTTAAAAAATCTTAAAATTAGATTAGTAAACCTTATTACGCAAAGTTTAAGATTTAAAATTCTTCAACTAACTATACATATTTTATTATGGTAGGACGATCTCTTGACGACTGTACATGTTAATGGCCAGTCTTATGACTTGTTTGACAATTTTTTGTTTTTTATTACGCGATCCAAGGTTGGTTGTTGTACTTGTTAGTACCTTTTTACGTAAAACTATGAGTCCACCATACTCTATGTCATATGGTCGACAGCATTTTTAATTCTTCTTCTTTTCGTGTCGACAACAAACCTACACAGTGTCAGCCCAGAACTCCGCCACAAGAGTGGCGTTGTCAGTAGCACTCATCAAATCCTCCTGCGTGCAGTTGCTTGGGCACTTTGGGCACGACATCAGGTGGTACTTCATCGACTGGGGAACAAAACCTTAACAAAGAACAAAGACTTAAGCTTATCGCCGAGATCTCACATCCGAAACACGGTAACGCAGTGTTTGTTGCTCCCGGCGTAAGCATCATTTCCACCTCGTGCTCGTCACAAAATGACAGCATTTAATTTTGTGAACATTTTGTTCCAAAATAGCTATTATTTATTACAACTACTAAAGTGCCACTGCCACAATGTGGGGACTGCTGTCCATACTCAGTGTACTCGCAATGTACTTTTTTACAAACATCAGCTCATCAACGTCACCACTCAATGGAAAAAAAATCAATTTTATTTACAAAGAATTTGGGGCCAGAGGTCCTCACTCCTTCGTTGCCCCGAGGCCTCCAGATCTCTTAATTCGGCACTGGATATAGGGCACAACATTGTTTTTGAAAAAAGGTAAGAATTAGCATGCTATAACATTGCAGTCTGTTTCTAACGTCGTATCTCACATACGAGAATTCTAATGTGAAACATACTAAAAAGAAATCGCGAAAAACGTTTGCTGCTGCGCAACCGAAAACTGCGCAACTTTCGCCATTACAATGGATTTAGGCGCATAAACTTTCACTCGGAATCTGCTTTCTATTTTTATTAAAGGACAGATTAATAAATTCATAAACAAAAACTACTAGGTGGACCGACGATCTGGTAAAGGTCGTGGGAAGAGCCTGGATGCGGCCAGCGCAGGACCGTTCATTGTGGAAAACCTTGGAGGAGTATTTTGTCCAGCTGTGGACGTCATTTGGTTGAAACGAACGATCGAAACAAAAATAACACACGTTCCAATTTTAAATTTCATAATAGCACGAATAGCTTCAATATCATAGTAAAAAGATGTTCAGTTAATTCCAAATTCAAAAATATTGAAACTTTTGAATTCGGAAAACATAAATTAGAACTTCAATGATACTTCAAATAGTTATTTATGTAAGTAGGCTTCCAAAGAGCACTTTTACACGTCCCAACCCTACCACTGCTTCAGGACAGTAATATGGGTCAGTGCTGAGAAGAAGCAGCGCATGAAACCCGCTTTTTTTTTAAATTATTATTAGTAATTTGTATTGCACAAATTACTAATAGTCCCGTTAGCCCCTCGTGGTAAGCTAAATATGCTTGTGTTACGAGTGGGCTCACCACAATAGTCGAGCGGCGTGGGATTCGAACCCGCGTTCCTCGATTCTCGAGTCGGCCAGGCCGATCCCTTCACCGTTCGGCTATCATCATGGCTATCCAATACTATCCATTAGCTTAATCTTTATCTATGGATTTGTTTTTGCAAAAAATTAAACCAGTCACACCTACTTAATGACTTTTTAAGCGCCTATTAAATACCCTGAAAGTCACACATAAGCCGAATCTAAATCTTTCACCTCATTCGAAATGGGTCGTAAAAGCCACCGACATTTCAAGATCATCCAAAATATGCTGAGCTCTCGTCGCCAATTGACATAAAGACACCATGTGCGATGTTATACTGGCCGTGGACTATATTTGGATGGACGCCATAGTGGGCAAATGGCCTTTAAGTCATATGAATGACGCTTAAACAAAAGAAAGAGAAAGTTCAACGAATTATAAGATTTTTGAATGCAATTTTTAACTTTTCTCAAATAAAAATATGATGATTGAAACCCTGAAAATATGATTGACAATTTATTTCATCATCATCATTTCAGCCAAAGGGCGTCCACTGCTGAACATAGGCCTCCCCCCAATGACTTCCACATCGCACGGTTGGTAGCGGCCTGCATCCAGCGCCTTCCTGCTACCTTTCTTCTTCTTTTTTGATGATGTTGGCAATACACGTCGAGGTCGACTTGCTGCTACCTTTATGAGGTCGTCGACGAATTCAATTAAATTAGATTTGCTACTTTCAATTGAGTTTACTTAGGGATTTTATTATGTTACAATATTAAGTATGTCTTTGAATTGATGTAAACTATACATGGCACCTACATACAACCTTTCGAAGTACATACATTTTCTTTTGCGCACACCTTAAGCTGTGTGCTTTGCCTTTCTGATATTTAGAACTGAAAAAAATATTTTGGTGGACTGCATTTTGTCGGCTGCATCATTATCGATGTCATGTACTAAAAAAAATTAAAAATACATTTATAGCAATATTTTTTATGGCGGGAAGTCAAGAATGCAACTGTTAATTTTAGATGGCTGTTTTCTTAATTTTTTGGTTTTGTTTATTTTAAGCGACAACTTAAATCACTCATTAAAGACGTCCTCATTTTCTTTTAATTTAAGAAGTCTACAGCAAATATTACAGTGGTATCTTTACATAAAACAAGATACACAACACAACCTTCAAAAGGATTTAAAACCCTTCAATCAATTGACATACTTTTTTATATTGAACATGAATCAAAACAATGTCTTTTTTCACTAAAATCTCACAGATTTTGTTTGTTTTATGACAACTAAAGGATTTTTCATTGCTCTAAAGTGCTATTTTAGTTTGCATCGTTCACGTTATATGAAAGTGTGCGATTGAAAAATTAATTTTCGAAGGCAATTTGCAGCCGTCCTTTTTACAGTTCATCAGCCAATAATTTTATTGCAAAGTAGTCCTTAACTCAACGGCATAAGAAGCCACAGAGCTTACCTTGATAAATCTTAGCTCGCACCATAAAAGTAAGACCTCGTATGGGTCTGACTCAAGTGGCCTTACATGGTGATACTGTACTACCATCTGGCTGATAAAGTAGTAACAACATTTTGAGTCTTATTTCAATGGGATAATGTTAAAAATGCAGTAAAAATACTAATATGGAATGGTTTGGTGGTCGAACCAAAACAGAAATCGGTTGGATGAGGGTTGGAGGCAAAGTTTTAGTGTTTTTTTCTTATATTATTAAAGTTTTAGTATGTAGGTATAAAAAGTACCAACTTGTATATTTTAGGTATTTATTTATGTCTATTCACCTGAGTACAAGCTCTGTTTAATAATTTGTAGCTAATAGCAGTAACAAAAACTATTTTAGTTACGAATTTTCAATTTTTATACGAATGTTTGTCTTTTCAAATTTTACGTAACCGCCTGTTTACCAAAAAAGGGTTCCAAGTACAAGCTACGCAACGCAATACTTTTTTTCAGTGGCTTGGTATAAACATACAAAAAGTTGCGTAAAAAAGAATTTTGTATGGCTTTAGCAATAAAACTCCCTTTTTCAGTTACGAAAGTTTGTAAAGAAAAATTATATTTGTAGGGTTTTAAAAAACCATTGTTTAACTGGCCTCAGAAAGTAGGTACACGTAAGAGGAAAATATAAAAAGAAAGAATGTATTTATAAATACATTGAAAACGTTGCGTTTGTTTTAATATGATCAATGGTATGATCATTGATCACCACTATAGAACTTATCAGAAATTATTTAGGATTCTAACGGTGAAAGAATTTTCCAAATCGGTCCAGTTAGTTACAGACTCAATTCCATTCAAAACAACAAACAGATCTTTCCTCTTTATAATATTAGTGTAGAATTAGACATCTTCTCCAATGTCAATGTCAAATCCGTCATAATTATCTCGAGTTAATGACCCCGCATTCATAACAAAGACCGTATCAATAACGCGATATAGATAACAAATTAGCTAACACGTCTAGAGCGTTCGACCCTCAGGTTTTATTTTCGACCGGTTTAATTTGACCTACACAAGAACGTCTCATTCCAGGGGCGTAGCTACCCAGCTACTAAAGCCTGGTCCGTGAGCACGTAAGCATGGGTAGCTTGGGGTCATTGGACAAAATTCTACGTGCTCACGGACCAGGCTTTACGAAGACGCGCCCCACAATGTTTGAGCGTTATCGGTACACGCTGAATCATCCATGAGTGCACACGCACACACACTACAATAATGCCGCTCGGATTGCTCGGATCAAACTCCCTGCACCCCGCGCTGCCTGAAACTAATAATTGGTGGGGCGCATCTTCGTGGATGACACGATCTATAAAAGATTAGATAACGAATTAGCCAAAACGTTTAGAGCGTTCGACCCCTATTTTGTGGTTTGACCCTCAAGTTCGTTACTTTCGACTGGTTTAATTTGACCTATCCAAGAACGTCTCATTCGCAAATGAAAAGATTGGTCGGTCAGGGTCTTCAGCGATGTCTATCTACTACTATCAGTAATAAAAACCATTTAGCAAAGAGGCTTTGAAGCGCTTTTACACGTCCCATTATTATTTACACCCTACCACTGCTTCGGGAGAATAAATGGGCCAGTGCTGAGAAGAATCAGCTCAAGAAATGACATCGATATGACTGTCATTCCTTCCTTTGACTTAAGGTCCTGTGACCCCTAGATGGGGCAGAGGGCGTCCATTCCTTCCTTTGGTATGAATAATTCCTTCCTTACAACCACCACACAACGTTATTTTTGCACTGTTCAAAAGATATAGCTTGTCCTATAAATTTCCCTTCTAAGATTCTAAAAATAATAAATCTAAGAACATTAATTTTAGCTCTGAACTAAAACTACTAGTTAATTGGGCTGGCAAAAGTGCCTTAACTTTTATTTGCATAATACCTTTCTTTTCGAAAAACTTTTTGTCAAAAAAACAACAGATTATTTAAGAAGCCCTTTCTGCCATCGCCGTAAATAACCAGAAAACAAGCTAAATATGGTGTCATCATGCCGACAAAGAGCATGGTTTATTTGAATTATTGTCTGGCTCATATTCAATCTCATACTTGTGCAATATACCGTTTTGTTTGTACGAATCTCTCAGCCCTATCTTGGGAAAACAAAAAACAACAGTTCATGAGTCTCTGGCCAACGCACGCGTGCATCGAGCACGCGTCTACAACGACGCAGTTCGAAATTCGAATCAGTTCAAATCGAGACACCGATGCGAGCGCACGTCGCGCTCTCACTCGCAAACAAAGACGTTGTGCACGCGAACTTGAGTCCGACTCAAACTTTTTGCGGGCGTAAGATTTTAATCTTGGAACGCTAACGTTTGATTTCCAATTTTGAATGTTGTAAAAGTTTGAATTTCATTTAAATTTCGAACGAAAATACGCGTATTTTTTTGAAAACAAAGGAAAGGTGTTCAAAACAAACGAGTGTTGTTTATTATCTATGTCGCAATCAACTTAAATAACGGTGATGATAACAACGTAAATAACACTTTAATGGATTATTAATAGACTTTCAATTCATAAAGGCCCCAAATTAAAAAAGTTGGCCGATTTTTTGAAGATATCGAAGATGCGTTCAAACTAAAGATGGAAATGAACTGTTTTGAAACTATTTCCTTCATAATAATATCTCTAGCTAGTTCCATAAAGTTTATAATCCATTACCGCTTGTCGAAAGTATTTTTTATTGTTTTTGTGTCAAAGAACAATTCATTCGTTGACACTAGCAATTAATTACCATTTCAACTTACTACAATAGAAACAGGTCGGAATATTAATTGCTGTTGAATTAATACCTGAAAATCAGACTGTCGTGCTTTAGATCCAGAGGCTAACGGTCGTCAAAACCTTGTTATAATTTCAACTACTGCAGCATTCAAGGTTAAACGTCTTTTGTCCCAAAACAGATATCCCGTGAATGTGGCAACCTGCCAAAAAACTTTCAGTTTTAACATTTTGTGGAACAGTGACTATGTACGCGCCAGAAATGTCTTCCATAGTGAACTGTCGTGATTCAGGACCCAAGTGACGTTCCTTCAAAATGCCACCCGTCAAGCGAAAGAGGAGGATCGACGACAAGGTTAAATTTAGAAATAAAGACCAAACAAGGACTCGCTCTTAGCCGAATTCGTAAAATTAAGTACACAATTGATCTCAAGTATTTTAGTGCTCAACGTATAATAAATTAAGTACAACAGACTGATTTAAATAAGACTTAAAATGATCGCGTTGAAGAAGCTTTACGGGGACGAGTTGCTGCGGCTGGCTTTAGTCCTGAGTCTTCTCAAGGCGGACCCCAGCGACTATTTGGAGGGAGAAACTCAGCAGCTGATCACAGGCCTAAACATATCCAACGGGTCGGACTGGTCTCTAGAGCAAGAAGCCAGAACGCTGATCCGACCGAGGTTCGTCCACCCAAAATCGCTGGACAACATTCTAATCAACTACGAAAGGGAGTTGTTCGAAGAGCTGAACTCCCTGGGGCGATACGCGAACTCTTTGGAAAACAATGAACGGATATGGAATAATCGGGGTCCGATCCTTCATACATATGTATTGAATAACGTAGCTACCGACACAGTCGCGCCGTCGCTGGCCTCAGCGCCGCTCGAGAGCCAGGAGAGCGATGGGGTGTCCGCCGACGAGAACGTAGCGCAAGAAGTCAAGATCTCTGATGAGGAGCAGCAGGAAAATGAGCAGCCAGACGCGGTTGTGACTCTCTCAGCTGACTTCCTATCCAACCACACCGAATCTGACATTTTCGCTGAGATCGCGTCCCGTTCTTTCGACGTCAACGAGTTCTTAGTCAACCCCAACGAGATGCAGATCAAAACGGAGCCCCAGGACTCCGAGTCCGATTTCATGGACGTCGTCGTCAAGAAGGAAAACAACGAGGATCTGTACAATGACAATGCGATCGACGATTTCGTGCCTTACTTCACGGCGAAAGCCGAGAAATTCGAGATGGGAGAGCCCAATTCCGTCTTCCACCAGAACATGGCGGATCTCCAGGACTATGAGGAGATCTTCGATGACGTTAAAGAACTGAGGAACGATCTGGAATACTTGGACGTGAAGCAACAGCAAGAGAATTTAGAACAATATCTCTTAGAGAACACTCCTTTGGATGCAGAGGCCTACGAATTGGCGCCCATTTTTGAGGATGAGCTGGTGTTGAATGTGAAGAGAGAAAGAGCGAGCACTAGTTTCACTTCGGCTAGTTCGAGTGGTGTGAGTGATATGGATGTGTCGGTGAAAGAGATGCAAGACGTCAAGTCGGAGCCTGATGAAGGGCACCATACTGGGGATGAGCTGACCCAAGAGGTAAGTGCTGCATGCCTTTGCTATACCATTTTAAACCTTGTGTATTTACCATTAAGTGTTAATGTTCTGTTGTCGCACGTGACCTTGACCCTCGACGAAAATAACTCAGTACAACAATGTTTTTCGCGCAATATATTTAATCGGTTCACTTGTGATAATCATGATGATGATTGAAATCCTTATCACTCGGTAAGAAATCCGATTATTAGTCAATAAATTTTATAGATAGGTTTTGTCTGATTAAAATGCGTCTAATTTGACTTCTACTCGTAGTATAAATCGAAAGTTTCGACGCATACGTTTAGGGACTAGTAGACTAGACTACACAACTTTTGTGGTTATCGAATACAGTTTTTTTAATCTGTAATCTTAACAAAGAGATTATACTGGCTTTTCAGACGGTCAATACATAATTCAAATTTTAATCTTCGAACAACTGACGATTTTAGTGAGACAAGATTGTTGTTTAAAACAAAGACTGCTTTTGACCAAATGTCATTATTTTACACGTTAATTAGGTTTTTTTTTAGTGTATGGTTTTAGTTTTTATGATCAGAACTATACTATACATTGGTAGACAGAAATATGCGATTAAGTAAATAATGTAGAACAAAGGCATACTTTTGCTTAAAGTATTTTAGCATTTCCTCTTCGATTGCACCACTGCGCAATAATACATAGTGTATGTAAAATAGTTTGTATGATTATGTGTTTATGGTCTAAATTGGATAAAGAACAACGTTATCAAGTTCGATAAAAACATGTTGTTTTGTCTAATTTTACTTCTTTTCTCAAGACTTGTAAGTGGCCAGTAAAGTTTTAAAATTTGAATTTTCGTTCCAAAATTCTTAATAGACGTGACCAATCAATTGACGTACTTTTTAAAACTGTCAAAACGACACTCTCATACATTTTGTATGACGTCACTATTTTGTCAACTCAATCAAACTAGGTACTTCTTTCAATTACAATGCAACCAAAAATCTTACTTTACAGGTAATTTAAAATTAATTAAGTTTTTAAGACCAGAATGAAGAGTATTTTAAAAAAAGTTGTGATTTCGATTTTTTTTAATAGTCTATTCTATTTTCAAATGTGTGTTGCTGGCTTGCTGGTGCAATATATAAAGTGAATTGAGGCAATAAAACTAAAACATATCAGGAAGCATCGAGTTTAATGTACAACTGCACAGTTATTGAAATATAGCATCTATTACAAACAACATAAGCCTCGGTATTTACTTGCACTGTTGTACATAATACCAGTAAATATAAACATTTAACAAAGGCAATGTTCGCGCCAAGTAAAATTATTACACAGATTATACATCTGGTTGATAACCTCCATTACACCAGCGTCAAGGTTGAAATGCTATTCCGTATAGTCTATGGTCTTCGAGGATCTAGGTCAATCCTTAAATAAGTCACACACCGCAGTGGTATGCTGAATAAATTGTCTAGCAAGGTTTATGCTGCAGTACTACTGCCCCCTAGACAAGTGGCAAAACATGATCTATCATGTCACCCAACTAGAAGATCGTGAGTTCGATTCTCAGCTAAGGCAGGCTTTTTGTTTAAGGCCTACCAAATAGGCATTATAATATTCTGTTGCGAACCACAACTAAGTATTCTAAATTCCAGCAATAATCTAAACGAATTTTACACGTTTTTGGCACACAAAAAAGCACATTTTGCGCTACATTTTACTTTAATTCGTTCCTTTTGAATTCACAAAACACATTAAGGTCAATGCACTCGTTAGCCGCCATATTTGGTTTTTGGCGCCAACTAAATGTTTATTTCATGATGTAAATTAGTCAATTTTACTAAACGTAAGCAATGCGTCAGAATTGATGAATATTTAACATCGATTTCTTATATTCACTACACAATATTATACTCAATACTCAATCGTTTATTGCATAACCACATTAGCATTCACATTAGGTCTTACAATTTAGGCAGTTATACAATGTGGACCCAGTTAGGGCACAGCAACTTTAGGAAGGAGACAGAACGACGATCTTAATAGTTTCAAAAGAAATTAATGTACAATTGAGTTTGGTGGAAATGTCATTATTAAAAAAACGTTTCGATAATTATAAAATAAGGATAGAATTATAAAATAAAGTCGCTTGGCCGTCTGTCTTTCCCTATACAGGGTGTTAGGTAAATGGGTATATGAGCCGACACTAGCCCATGTTAACATGGCCATATAAATGGTATGATGAAGTCAGAAATTTGATATCATCATTTTAATTTTTTTAATTTTCATACAAAATAAAATTTATAAAATCCGATTTGTATGAAAATTAAAATAATAAAAATGAAGATATCAATTTTCTGACTTCACCATACCATTTATATGCCCATGTTAACATGGGCTAGTGTCGGCTCATATACCCATTTACCTAACACCCTGTATAATATCTTTAAAACCACGCAACCAATCACGCAACGGATTTTGATGCGGTTTTTTTAATAGATAGAGTGATTATAAAGGAAGGTTTATATGTAATACTTATCACCCGTGCGAAACCGGGGCGGGTCGCTCGCTAGTGATGAATAAATAATTTTTTATAAGATCAATGTATGAAAACCAGGACCGGTTTTCATCATATAATAATTCATCGCTATACGAGCGATGTTAAAATATTTCGATTCAATTTAATTAGATATGATAATCGATATTTTTTAGATCAACAATCGGAAATGTATGTTACTTGACATAAATCAATTGCATTTAATAAGAATACATTATAAGTCAAGTATCGAATAGGAAACGTATTAATTTAATCAAGTAATTTTATTAAAGAGAGGAAAATAAAATAAAAAAATAGCACGCGCAGCTATACGTAAAGAAAATAACGTCCGTATTCACAAACATTACTATGAGGTCTCACAGTGCCCGTGGACGCACAGGGTGACACACGAACCAAGAGTTATATTCAACGCTGTGCGTTCGATTTGCTTCTTCACTTAAGCAAGCATCGTTTGTGTATACGGGTGTTAGTCAAGTCAAGAAGCCCCAAAATCTTCATAGAGGATAGTTTCTTTTTGTTTCAAAATGTAAACTCAAAAATATAAAACGTACTCTAATATCCGGTCTATTCCATTTCGATCACCTGGATTAGATCACCCAGGTGTCCATAGGCGACACTCTGGTATCCTTTGTTCACCCATAGCCTTAAGGCCATGGGTGAACAAAGGATCTTATATGATCACCTCAGATCATAGAAGGGAATAGATGTGAAACAGGGGCGTGGCGCGTGTCTCCGCGATATGCCCAGAAACGAACAACGGCCGCGTAGCTAGGTTAGTCGCGATTCAGTCGTACTAAGGAAATGTTCTTCGACATTTTGGATAATGCGTCGTTACGTGCAATAAAACAAGTGAAACGAAGAACTACAGGAACAATGGAGTCATTTACTACATGTAAGTATTGCAAATCCATTGGTATTTTGCTTATAAATAAAAAAAACTAAACATTTTTACGAACGAATTCAGTGCCGTAACAGTTACTGCGATATCGAAATCAGTGGTGATAAAATTCTAACACACTTGTACATTGACGATTTAGTTAGCAACCACTTTATGTCATGCTCAACTACTGCGCAATGTATTTAATTTCTTCCGATATCCACTGGTCGTGTGAAAATACAAAGTACGGCCGCATGTGCCGGTCGTAACATAGTGCCGTGCTCGTGTTCTAATGCGGTTTCCTATTATCGATAAATAGAAGTAAATTTTAATTTTCTATTTTGTAATTTTAAATAAAAAAATGATGTGTTACTTGCGATTATAAGATTTTACAAAAAAAAAATAACAGTAGAAGTAATTAGTAACTGTCAACTATGTAAAACTCATTAAAAAAACTCATTAAAACTCATAATTAAAAAGTAAATGCGTGATAGTACTTAATAATAACGTATAATAATAAAAAGGTTTTCATACATATAAGCATTTTGTGAAACCAGTTTCGAGCCTTGCCCCTAGTGATTTAAAGTATCGATATCTTGTCGACTCCATTTTATCTTTCTTCTCTCACTAGCGTTTTCAAAGTGTGCGTCACGTCACGCGGCCATTGATTGGCCATAAGGCACGCCTTCTGGCCAATCACAGCACTTTTAAGCCGGTTGCACATGTTGTCGTAGACTCTCAGTCGCATTGTTTTTACACAGTTGAATGTGTGTGTGGGAGCTGTGGTGGGGGAAATGTGGGGACACTGGTTCTCGTTGTAGTTACGCGCGACTTCATATCTATTCTCTTTCTATGATCTGAGATGATCACCTAGGACAGAGGTTCCCAAATTTATTTTGTCTACTGCCCACTTTGAGAATAATTCTTTTAAGCGCCCCCATTAAATTTTCAAGAGTCAAATGCTCAGGCGGTGTCTAAGAGACCTCCTAAGTAGATGAAATTACAAATGGCCTACCAAGCCTCTACACAATGCCCCGATTTTTTTCCGGGGTCTCTTACCGCCGCCGCCCCCTTTAAGCCTGCAGCGCCCACAATGGGGTGTTATCGCCCACTTTGGGAAAGACTGACCTAGGACCTAGGTGATCAAAATGGAATAGACCTTCTATTCAAAACTAGCACAGACTAATACAATAAAAATATCGGTGTATGACATTACGTAGCAACTAGTTTATGTGTCGTAATCTTAGTTTTAAGTAACTTGTAGTAATATAATAATATTGGACTTTGTCTTCTAGCCCTACGAGTATCTTGGTAATAATATCTTGGTAATTTTAGAATTTTTTGACACTTCAAAATAGGAGGTTGTCGATTCAGTTAATTTATTTATGTTTTAACAGAATTTTTATAAGTAACGCAAACTTAACTCAAAAAAATTACTAGACTACGCGTGAAAATATAATAGTTTGAATTATTTCCAATTTGTGCAACATTTTTCTTCACTGCTCTGCCCCTATTGGCTGTAGGGTGATGTTATAATATAGCCTAAAGCCTTCCTCGATAAATGGGCTCAACACAAAAATATTTTTTCCAATCGGACCAGCAGCAGTTCCTAGATTAGCACGTTCAAGCAAACAAACAAACTCTTCAGCTTTATAATATTAGTGTAGATTCGTCTCTCCCTTTCTTGCTGTCATTGCTTCAAAATTATAATCACAAAACTGGCTCCTTGACACACAAAGTACTCGAACCTACTCCATTACGAATACAAACATGTATGTAAGGGCAAGTGGGTCAAACGAGATATTCTTCTTTACCTTTTAAGTATTTAGTAATTTACTTACCTTTACCTACGACTGTGGTTGTGTACTTGTGACAACTTAGGCCCAGAACAGACGGTGAAACGCAACTGCAACGAAACTGCAACTTTGTGATGATTCTGATGAATGAAACTGAAACTGAAAGTTTCAAACTTGTCGCGTCATGTGTGGTCTTTCAACGGACGCTATGGTAGAAACTTAGATGCAAGATGCAACTCAAAAGTAACTAGCAGTTGCAGTTTCGTTACAGTTGCGTTTCACCGTCTGTTCTGCGCCTTATTGTGGGTCTTGTAATAGACGTGTTGACAGTAATCAATTGACGCACTTTTTAAAACTGTCAAAACGAGACTCTCCCATAGATTTTGTATGGCAATACAAGCAAGTGACGTCACTGTTTTATCAACTCAATTACACTACTTTTTTCAATTACTAATTTACAATGCAACCAAAAATAGGTATGGGAACGGCACAGGAGGAGTGGCACATAATATGACGTGACAGAGTATACAAATCTGAAGTCTCGCTGACGTATATGGTATAGATTGCTGGTTCTAAGACAGTTGGCTATTCTCCTAGATTAGATCTGCCTTCATTACTTTGGTTGTATATTCTTGAGGTCATCAGTCCATCGAGTCTAGATCGTTTCATCCACGAAGGCGCGCCCCACCAATTTTTGGTCGAGGGAAACGCGGAGTGCGGGGTTTATTATTGTAGTGTGCATGTGCACTCATGAATATTTAGCGTGTACCGATAACACTCAAACGTTAGCGGAAGAATGGTGGGGCGCGTCTTCGTGGATGAAACGATCTATAGTATGGCCATACATTTTTTCCATTCAGTCTAGTTTTTCTTCGATTACAATTGGTAAACATGCACCGCGTTAACATTTGACATCGATCCTCGCACAGTATGTAATTAAACTTGTTGGTACACAAAACTGCACCTTATGGTTATTGGTTTAGAGATATCAATCAATTAACATTAAAGTAAAGAACAACAAAGCCCTCATGAATGTACAATCACAATCACAGCACGACGAATGTGTGTAGAATTTCTTCAGTGGATTTTGAATGTTATAAGTCTTTAGAGTAGGTCGAAAATCAATTGAGATAATTTTACATTTGTGGTGATTATGTGCTGATGACTGTACCCAGATAAATATATTATGGGCTATTATACTTATTCACATCTGATGACAAAATATAGAAAATTGCGACGTTTTTTTAGTAAGATTGAAGATAAGATAAAATAAAATCAACGATTACATTTATATTTTTTTTTGTCATTAAAACAGTTTTATCAATTCAAATTGATAATTTGACAGAATGAAATGAACACTATTCTAATTAAAATGGTAAAACGAATATTCCGAACTAAACAACTTTTAACAAATAACATTATTTCAGCCAAACTTCATGGGAAGTTAATTCTAAATGTTTTTTCATAAAAAAGAGCAAAACAACGCGCCATTCGGCACAATAAATGTACGAGACACGTTGAATACTTCATGAATTCTGGGAAAAGCCGTGAATAACACATACACAAGCCGTTTGGTGTATTTGGATGACGTCATTGTTTTCTCTGTAGCCAAACTTATACAATACACGAATGATGATGGTATATGATATTTACTACTAGACTAGCTTTTGCCCGCGTCTTCGCCCGCATGATATATTGTCTGTCACAGTGAAACTTTATTGCGCGCTATAAAAACTATCCTATGTCCTTTCCCGGGACAAAGAAATTTATCAAAATCGGTTTGATGGTTTAAGCGTGAAAGCGTGACAGACAGACAGTTACTTTCGCAATTTATAATCTTAGTAGGGATTGTAAGTAAAATATCATTGTTTGTGGTATAACTGTTTTAAAGAGTATTTTATATCTTTGTTTGTCATCTGTCATCCGCTTTGATTGAAGGACGTCGATCCGACGAAGTTCTGTTGTTCTGTTTTATTCTGTTTAATTTAGTTAAATCTCTCACTTTGCTTCTGGTAAATTAGAAAGGGTTGCCCTACAGTGGAGACTAAATTAGTGACCTGATAATGATGAATTTGATAATATACATATATCTAAAATATATAAAGCTTATTTTTATAAAAGCGAAAAGTACCTGACTCACTCACTTATCACGAAATCTCAGAAACTTCATGTGCTAGACTCGCTTACTCACTCAGTCTCATCACGAAATCTCAGAAACTACAAGTGCTAGGAGTCTCTTTTTCATGGGGGTTCCTTTAGAAATAAGTGCTCACTAAGACGGGATTTTGAAAAATTCAACCACTAAGCTCGTAAAACGGGATCCACGCGTACGAAGTCGCGGACAGCCGCTAGTTTTCTATAATTTGTGCGTCAATCTGTTGCCTACTTAAAATTGGTTACGTCATTTGTACTCCTATTTGTTCTTACGTTATGTAAGACTGAAACTTGTTTATTAAACAACCTTGATCTTGGAAACTTCTAGAAATATAAAGTAGTTACTTTAGTGAACTAAATATAAATTATTTTATAGATTCAATTGATACAAGAGTCAAGACGTCCGGTATAGATTGCATCAGTATTTTTATTAAATAAGTCATATTTAATTTTGTGGTTGTATCTTTTTAAATTAATTGGTTTCGTTGCGAGTTCAAGGTTGCATTGTATTTGGCAGAGGTTCCTAACTTTTTAGAGTAGGCGCACACCGTTGATTTTTCGTCGGCCGATAGTTTAGTCAGACAGTTGATCTGTATGGGAGTACACTACGCCGATTCGATTTGGCCGATTCTTCATACAAATTAAAATCGGGCACAACTATCGGCCAACTAAAAATCAACGGTGTGCGCCTACTCTTAAAATTCAAACAGTCTGACGGAATCCCTACAAACTTAACTGTAGGAAAGGAACTTTTATTATTACCAAATCTGCATTTTATTTTTTGTACTAAATAATAGTTAAATATGACTTTAAATTATGTATTTAACAACTACTTTTTTATCTTGGCACAAAAGGCGCTTCCTCTCTTAACCTCTATTTGTGTGTTATGGACTGTCCATAACACTGGTCTCATTTTTTTGTAGAGTAAATCCACATGTACATTATGGTTAACCTTAACTTCGAACTCCTACGTTCTTCTGGTTAATTTCGTTGCGGGTCTAATGACAGTTAACTTTCCCCCGGGACAAACTTGGCCTTCACTGGTTGGGTTATTGGCGGTCAAGCTGTAGATCCTGGCTACACAGGAGTTGCAGCGGTGGGAACGAGAGGAGCGAATAGTCCCGTTTATTTTGAGCTTAAAAATGTTAAGTATAAGATGACATTCTGTACTCAACATTTTAATATGCCCTGTTGTTCGTTCACCGTAAGTAAAGCGAATACAATAGAATACATCAAGTTTTATTTGACACTACATAATACAAAGTAACATTTCTACGAGGTTATTTAACTAACAGAGGTTCTTGACTCACGAAATAAGAGGTATTCTTTGAAATAGATGGTATCATAAGAAGGAGCTCAAGACTCTACTCAAACTTTATTTTAAATAGTTTTTGCCCGTGGCTTCGTCCGCGTTACATTTTGTTTGTCACAGAAAGACTTTAACGCACGTCCCTGTTTCAAAAACCGGGATAAAAACTATCTTATACCCTTTCCCGGGACTCGGAACTATTTATATTAAAAAATCGGTTCAGTGGTTTAGGCGTGAAAGCGTAACAGACAGAGTTACTTTCCCGTTTGTAAAATTAGCAGGGACTAGGGAGGGATTAGTTTTCGGTTGAGTTTCAATATGATTAAATGCTGTTGAAACATTGTTAACAAATAAATAAAATAAAACAAATAACATATTTAGATCAAATACAGGACCGTATACAGACGTATGTGAGAAAAATCGGAGTATTAGCTCCCAGTATTGATAGTAGCGCCTTCCAGTAAGGGTTACTCATAAAGTTAATATTCCTCCTTCGGAAGGAAGAAGAAAAAGAAACTTCAGAGGGCTTAGTGTGAGTTTTCATCAAACGCGCTCACTAGTGAGTGCGTCAATAAATGACATTAAACGTATGACGGATTGTACAGCGCCCCTAGCGGGAAACGTTCAAAAATTAAATTTTCATACATTTTTTAAACGTTTGATGTAAACTCACACTCAGCCCACAGTGTTCTACTATCCATGCATCGTGGCAAAAATCGGAACTAATAACCCAGTTCCCGTATTGATAGTAGCGCCCTCTTGTCAATGTCATATCTGGGACACTTGTCCAACTATACCAGTATTTTCTGACTAGTCTGTTGTTGTCAGAGGCGGCGTTAAGCGTGGGCGATGTGGGCCACCGCCTACGGCCTCGCGGTACAAGGGGCCTCGCGACTTAAAAATGTTTAAAGCGAGAATAAAACAAAAATAAGCCGTAATGGGTGCGACTCTGGATGGGTGTGACTCTGCAAAGTATATTATTTGTTATGGATGTGATTCTGGTTTGGTGGCATCTTGCCTAATGGCAAATCGCAAAAACTTCCCGATTAATCGGGACTATACGATGTTTACAGTTGATTTTCCAGAATATCGCAAATTCTTTGATACATAACGTTTGTACTGCCGGAATTCATTCTCCTCTGGAATGTCTCCAAAATTCCATTATTTTTGCCGTATCACTTACCGTTTTCGATATATCTGCGTGTGCAAATGACCTGCGCGTATCGATACGATTAATATTATAGGGAGGCACAGCTAGTATATTATGAACCTCAAGATGTATAACTCAAAAACATTTTACGAAACTATTGAATAAATAATTGATTTTTTGCAATATTGCAAATATCATAGGACTCATTGTTAGTACTGCTAAAGTTCATCACCCCTTCAGGAAACCCCCAAAATTTCATTATTTTTGCCGTATATCTTACAGTTTTCGAGATAATTATTTGCAACCAATTGTGCTGTATATAATATTATTATATGTACATTGAAAATGTTTGATTTTAAATCAAATGCGCGCTAAAAAATATGCCACAGGAGCAAATATTAAAACACTGTAACGATTTACATAACGTCCTGCGTGTGGGTGAGAGCAGTGACTTCCAACCATTTGAATTATATGAAGAATTAAATACAATGATCCCGAATTTACCCAACTTCATTAAAGACGTGAAACAGCTGCTGTCATACATAACAGAAAATAGCTTGAAAGAAATTTACCCAAATATTTACATTGTCATCCGAATTTTATTAACAATTCCGGTAAGTACAGCCTCTGCTGAAAAAAGTTTTTCAAAATTAAAATTAATAAAAAATTATTTGAGAAACACAATGAGCCAAGAAAGACTTTCAGCTTTGGCTGTTTTATCAATTGAATCAGAGCCCCGATTACGGTAATTTTTAACGTCTACAATCCAGACACGCTTCTCGATACGATTGGTCGTTCAACAGCGTACGTCAGCTGTTTTGACCAATCGTATCGCAGAATCGATGAAGCGTGTCTGGATTGTAGACGTTAAAAGTTACCGTAATCGGGGCTCAGATTTGGCATCTAGGCTGGATTACGATACCATAATTAAGGAATTTAGTAACGTTAAAAGCAGGAAATTTCTGTTTCTTTAATAAAGAAATCTAATGTTTTTTAAGATACACTTTAAGAAATGTATATCTCCACCTTTACCTATATTAACGATTTGTAATTTTTCATTTAATACTTATTAATCTAATTTGTATTTATATGAATAAAAACTTGGCAGTGTTAATTGTTTTGTTTGTTTTTATTATTTTATAAAATCCGTCTTCAGGTCGCCATAGAACAGGGCCTCGCGAAATCTGTCTTGCCCACATCAAATTTAGTTGTTGCCCCGCCACTGGTTGTTGTGTACCTCAAATGGATGACGTCATACCACAGAATAATAATAAGTACTACGTAGGTACGTGTACTTGCAGTTGTTATTCCTGAATCACTCGATAAAGGTGATAACAGATCTAATTTCGGTGTAAATAACCTTTGCTCGATTGATTAGCGCATGCGTAGTCTATTGATTATAGAATTAGGCTTTCAAATAAATCTGGGTTCGATTCTCAAGATGATTAGTTCATAAAAGTCGTTAAGACATTTCTTCATACAAATAGGCTTTTAAAAAGCGCTTTTACATGTCCCAGTTACTTTAACCTTACCACTGCTGCTTCAGAAATATTAAATGGACCAGGTGCTATATAACTATTCCCACCACTCGTTCCCACCGCTGCAACTCCTGTGTAGCCAGGATCTACAGCTTGACCGCCAAAAACCCGACCAGTGAAGGTCAAGTATGTCCCGGAGGAAAGTTAAACTGTCATTTGACCCGCAACGAAATTAATCAGAAGAACATAGTTGAGTTCGAACAAAGCCCAGACGTTGCAAAAATAATTTTATTGGACAATGAGTTTCAATTATAAAATCTGATATCGAATTGTCGAGTGATATCATAATAGGTATCTTCAAACTTGCTATCTGTTACCAAGCGAGATATGATTATGTCGATATTAACATAAGTAACAAACATAGCTCGTAAAAGATGGCCGTTGGGGCAGAAAAGTTCTCGAGTGGCGACCACGGGCCGGAAGACGTAGTGTGGGCAGGCCTCCCACCAAGTGAACCGATGATCTGATGAATGTCGCGGGAAGCGTCTGAATGCGGGCAGCGTAGGACCGGTCGTTTTGGGGAGGCCTTTGTCCAGCAGTGGACGTAATTTGGTTTGAACGATCTCTACGAGTACAGCAAGATACTTGAAAACGTAACAAACCGACCGCAACCGGAGGGTTACTCCGAAAAACGTTATCCAGTTTCGAATATTGCCATTCCTCTCACGGAAAGCGAGGTGCCAGCATGAGAAACGGTGGTAGATGACTCGAAACTACGTGAACAGCGTTTCGAAGTAGACCTCCAGTTATTTTTTGCATTTAAAATATTAATATGGATTACCATTAACGGCGTCCATTCTACGCAAGGCTCTTCAAGGTAAACCCTGAGGCTTATGTCTTTGTAATAGGTTATATTTTGGCATAAATCTGTAGCTTGATGTTGACTGAGTTTAGGCTGTTAACCATGGAGTCAATGAACGCGGTCAAACACCTTCACAGATTCAAAATACCGTTTTTAGGCATTTTCGGCAATTAACAACCTTACTGGAACCTACCATTAAAGTTAACAGAGAAATACAATACAACCATATTTTATTCGGATTTTATACCTATTCAAATTCGATTACTATATTTTTAGTCCCGTTAACCCTTCTCCAGCTGATGCGGCTAAATTAACAAAGCAGATCAGAATATTACTCTTTGGAATTCATAATACATTTTATTTCTCGTATGTGAATTCTAATTTTTTCAATTCCCAGACAATTTTTACCTGGCGAATTTGACATAATTTCTTATCATCATCACCAGGTTATTTATTCTCCACTGCAAGACCGACCGACGACTCTCTAATTAAACAGAAGTTAATGGTGGATTTTCTATACAAAAGCTGTCAGTCTAACTTATTTTAGCCATAAAACATATACGATTGAACAGTCGGTTGTCCGTTAAAAATAACATTGCTAACCATCAATCAATTGCTAATACTTAGAAGTTCCGTCAACAAGTCCGAACAAATTATCAATACCCTTTGTGAACTTTTTGCTAAGTCTTGCGTACATGACCCTTCCAAGTACATTTCTAGACGTCTGGATCCACACCTGCTGGGTTACTGCCCTTCAGGTAGGGTTGCCAGGCGTCCGGATAAAGACGGACATAGTTAGGCTTTTTGATTGCGTGTCCGGCCAAAATAACCGGTGTCCGGCTTGTCCGGCTTTAGTTAGGCCTTTTACATTTTGCAAAAAGCCCTCGCGGCTCGTCGCCAGATACACGACTCGCGCTCTGTCAGTAGCAGGGTTGGCAGGTGTATGGCTCCCCCCCTCCCCGTCACATGTCCGGCTTTTAGGGTAAAATGTCCGGCCAAATGAAGCACAGAGTCCGGCTTTTGTGTGTGTTTTTTTGTGTGCCTGGCAACCCTACCTTCAGGGCTGGGAAAGGGACAAAGGGCTACCAGTCTGCCACCCGAATAGGGTTTTGACCTTTAATGTCAACGTACGGAGTACGGTAGGCTAATAACTCTGAGGAATGATAGAAAGAAGTAAATAAGGCACACTATATTAAATGTATAGCTGTACGGTTCTGGCAGAGCAGAATATATAACCATTCTTCCCGTGGATGTCGTAAGAGGCGACTAAAGGGACAAATATGCGAGCATCAGGCCTCCCCAACCCGTCTGGCCAGTGTGGGGAGTGTAAGCCAAATCCTCCATTTGCCTCTGGTGAATTAGAGAGTCGTGCTCCTGCAATGGAGACTAAATGACCTGATGATCATTACATTTTGAACGTCGGCTAAGATGTTTTTAAAGTTATGGATTCAGCTCTAGAATGGCGATAAAAATGTCAGGTAATTGTCCGCCTATTGAGGTATACTCATCTCTGTCTAGCGACAGGTTTTATCTATCATTTTTCTCTTTTCTTCTCAATCATAATAAACAGCTTTACCTAGATATAGGACTACTTGTGCCACTTTAAAATACAGTAATGTTCCAGTCTACCTTTTTTGTATGTCATGGATCAAAGATGGACCAGTTTTTAAAGAATTTCCTTGCGTTTGTGTGGGATTTTCATCACCATCTCTGAAGATACGTTCTACGTAGTATTCAGTAGGGATCAACAACAATGTAGTTCAGTGACGCATATGAAAGTCGTGTGCAATTGAAAACGAGATTGATTTACTACACTACACACGTGCAGCAAGATATTTGTTTACAACTGTAACAATGTTAGATATTTTATGTTTGGCTCGCGACTGAGAGAGATGGTTCCTATTACAAAACATTAACAGGACTGTTCCCACCTCTCGTTCCCACCGCTGCAACTCCTGTGCAGCCAGGATCTACAGCTTTACCGCCAACCCAACTAGTAAACGTCAAGTTTATCCGGGGGAAAGTTAAACTGTTATTGGACCTGCAACGAAATTAATCAGAAGAACATAGGAGGATTCAAAGTTAATACTTACTCTAATAATTCACGTGCTATACAAAATGATGATGACTGTAATCAAGGTGTGCTAGTATTCTAGAATGTGCTCACTGTGATTCCCACCCACGTGATTCCAAGCAGATGTAAACCTAAATGTAAACAGGTGCTTTTTTACTACCAAAATGTCTGATTTTGACCTCTCGGACTAGAATCCATTTTCGTGTCTAGATTCAGACTGTCGTTTCAGATTAAATAGTTATCTTGGTTCATTTCCTTATCACACAGTAAGCACGTGGTGTGAAAGAGATAAAAATGTGTGAGCGAGACCGCGAACTATGACGAAATCGACATTGATTTACAAATGAGTCATTTCGTAAAGAAGTTATATTGTTTTTGATCAATAAGGTGATTGACTTTGAAATTTGCTTATGTAAACATTTACAAAACAATACAATCAATTTTCTTATTGTTTTATTATTTAAAAAAAAACTTGTTTCAAACGTAATGTCTTAAATTTATGCAACTCCATCTAGCGGCGAGTAGCTGTAACTATCTTTAATAACAATGAAAAATATTATTATTGATCGTAACAAGTGAGGAAATAAATTACGTTTATTCCCGATGTCCCCCACTATTTGTCCACCACTGGTGGACATCGAGAAAAAAAGTTGCAATGTCCACCAGTGGGGGACAGCGCTACTGAATTCTTCCCGTTGGGCCCTACTGGTGGACACTGAGAAGAAATGTGTTGCTCTGTCCCTCAGTGGTGGACATCAAAACCAAAAAAGTTCCGTTGTCCCCCACTATTTATTTTGTTTTCGTGATTATAAAAAAAAAAAAAAACATTTTCAATTCGTATCATAATTAAATATCATATCAAAATTTAAAAAAAATATAATTTTCAGTTTTTTAACATAATATGAAGGTTGACCTATTATGCTTTCTTTTTAAAGTGTATTGATGGCCTGCAAGCAAAAGAACTTTCCCACCTTTCCTATTTATGTAAACTTTTTCAATTTGTCGTGAACTAGATCCTGAAATTTCCGACATTATTACAGATAATAAGTGCAAAATAGTAACATTACCGACACAATAATTTGTGATAACATGAACATTGAACATTGTGGGTACTCGGAAAATTAAAAATGACAAAACCGTTCCGATTAACGCACACTTCCTAGGGGCGTCAGTACAAATTAAGGATTGTTTTAAACTATAATAAAAATGCTTTAAAAATGTATGTATTATAATAATTATTAGTATAAGATTTACTTAAAATGTTTGTATTCATGAACACAAATATAATAGTGGGGGACAACGGAACTTTTTTGGTTTCGATGTCCACCACTGAGGGACAGAGCAACACATTTCTTCTCAGTGTCCACCAGTAGGGCCCAACGGGAAGATTTCAGTAGCGCTGTCCCCCACTGGTGGACATTGCAACTTTTTTTCTCGATGTCCACCAGTGGTGGACAAATAGTGGGGGACATCGGGAATAAACGCTAGCAGCGGCCGCCGGCGACTTCGTACGCGTGGGTCCCGTTTTACCCCCGGAATTTTGCAATATCCCGTCTTAGTGAACACCTACGTTCTAAAAGGAACCCCCATGCAAAATTCGAGACTTCTAGCACTTGTAGTTTCTGAAGCTGCGTTTACACTGCGCGGAAATTAGCCAAGTCAAGTAAAAAAAACAGTGGGGTGGGGATGAAAAATGAATGAATTTCATCCCCACTCCTCTATTTTTTTGACTTGACTCGGCTAATTTCCGCATAGTGTAAATCCGCCATGAGATTTCGTGATGAGTGAGTGAGTCAGTGAGTCAGTGACCTTTCGCTTTATAGATATAGATGAATAAAGATGGACAGAACAAAAGCAATTCACTATGGTCACAAACTTTATTTATTACATTACAGCTTGAGCTAGCTAGGCCATCCGACGCCTCGACATTGGAAATCCATAGAAGGATATTTGTTACATAGAAGTTGTTTACCTTCCTGTTACAGAGTAGGTAAATAAGGTCATGTTTGACAAACAGATGTACAGCTTAGGCTGGGTTGCACCATCTTACTTTAACTTTGACAAACGTCAAAAATCTGTCAAACTCCATACAAAAAACACCGGTTATCGTTATAGTTACGGTCAAATTTAGGTGGTGCAACTCAGGCTTAGTGTACAGCAGGTGACAGCATATCAAGTCAACACTGAAGCATCTTAGATTGTTGTAATAGATGATATTTTGCTACAAAAATATAAACGTTAAGGTTTGACATGTACTTACCTACTTTTTTGTTAATGGGACTCTTTCTTTCTCATTTCGACCCCTATAAAGTCATGGAACTTTTTTTTATCCACAACGAGGAAGCTCTTGGCCTGTATCTCACCTGATGGTAAGTGATGATCAAGCCGAAGGTGGAATGGTGGAACTTAAAAGTAATTTATTTTCTGCAAATATGCTTTTTAAAAGAGCTTTTACAGCTGCACTTTGTGTAAAGTTACCACTAATTTTGACAGAAAAGTTATTAAAACCGGGTAACCGGGAAATCAATGTTAAAAATAGCACATAAGTTTCGTGCTAGATAAAGCTACACACAGCTTACACCACAAACTAAATACGCTAGCCTTGTTTTTAAGTAACATGACACATCAGCTGAAAATAATTATGCTGTCTACTAGCACCTGTTTCTACGACAACCTAGGTGTACCTACTATTCATTTTATATGGCAAATGAATCACACATCGTGCGATGCGTTTGTGACCACAAATGGTGGTGTGTTCCAATGGATTGACTTCCTAGTTCAAAGCTGATAACAGAAGTAACAGAACTATGTTTAAATAAAACTCCCTTTGATAGGTAGTTAAAAACCCAAAATCGCTTCTCTCCGACGTTTTTTGTGTAGCCCATTTTGAATTTGAAACTGCCTTGAAAGTAATGTACAGGTTCACATGCTCATTATTAGCACGAAAGCATGCCAGTTTGAGCAATTTATACATAGTAGTTATGTGTGTCGAAACTCGAAACATTGCAAATAATAAGCATGCTTATTTCGAGTTGTTCAAGCATAATAGCATGACATTAAGCATGTGTAACTGTACCTTTACTTTGTCTAGGATCCCGTAAAAAAGAAAATATGGCTTACGTCGTGAATCTTTGTGCGTATAGCAAATGTAATGTTTTCTATTTCGATCGTACCAGCTGTGAGACGACCTTGCCTCGCCTTGACCGCCCCCGACCTCATTTTGACGGGCAAAAATGATGTTCAACTTTCTCCGAAATGCAGACATTGACTCGGCTCAAAATAAAAAATAATTTATGAACGCCACGCCAAAATAGCTTTATTGCATTATTCGTTTTAAACATTCATTCGTGCACTGCCAAATGAGTTCAACAAAACATATGATTTTGTGATTGACCGTTTAAAAAGAGGGCGCTAAATACTGACAAGGTTGCAATCTTAAATAGAAAAATTCCATTCAATACTGATAATTATCTGATATTATATTTTACTTATCTTTTTTCTATCGACTCGCAAAATAACTTGTTGATTTACGTGCATTGCAAGACATTATAGCGCCATCTAACGGGCGATCAGTAAAGCTGTATCATGCTTTCGACAATACCGCCATCTAGCGTCGAGTAGTCGAACTACGTTATTTAGCAGCTTTTGATGTCAGCATGTGGTATGTTGTGTTTTCACTAGATGGCGCTCAAGCGTGCTTTTAAAAGAACTTTGAAGTATTTGTGTTTTGTAAAACGTTTAACAGATGGCGCTAGTAGTTTTCTTGTGAAGTTGATTCTCATGTTAATTTTTCAGTTGTAAGAAAAATAGTAGGATTTTAGAAATACATACAGGAAAATATTAATTTACTTTTTATTTTAAGCTATTTTTCGAATAACTTCCATTGAAAAATAAAACCATTGCACTTGATTAATCGCCGATGTATGATTAGTATTCCTTTTCGAACCCCATTGATTTCTTTTTATGATTAAAAACTAATTTACACCCCGCTGTGTACGTAGAGAGGTTTTAATAACTCTTTACATTAATTTCTTGAAAATAAAAACCGACTTTAGTTAGGTTCCAGAGCTACTATTAAGTATTCTGTGTTTTTTATGAGAACCTCTTTTTGATGAAGTCGGTTAAAAATTAGTGACGTAGTTTTGCGATTTTTCACTATAAGAGTAATTTGTCTCATTAGGTACTAATTAGAGAAATAAAATGTAATTTTCAAATTGAAATCAAATCAAAAAGATCTTTATTTGTTTAGACGTCAGATTTACTAAGACGACTCTTCTTTTTGTTTTTTATTCACACTTGTGTTAAGGAAAGTCCCTCTTTTCCTACAAATCCAATGAATTGTACTAACTGAACTGTTTCTTCTTGTTACAGGACATGGACCTGATCGAGGTGCTGTGGAAGCAGGATGTGGACATGGGATTTTCGCTGGAGGACCCTGTGCAGTTGGTAAGTACTCTACTTCAGCATTTTTAATTTAAAACTTAAAAAAACCAACCTTCTTAGGTGGGAAATTGAACCGGCGAACTTTCGCCTAACCGGTGACTGCTCTGAGGGCTTAAACTGGGTTGCACCATCTTACTTTAACTTTGACAAACGTTAAATCTGTCAAACTCCATACAAAAAACACCGGTTATCGTTACAGTCAAAGTTAGGTGGTGCAATCAGTGTGAGTAGTGAGTACATCAAAAGTCGTCACTGGCGAGCTCGTTAAAAAATTAAATGAAGATTTTAGTTCTTGAATGTTTCCGCTTGGGGCGCTGTACAATCCGTCATACATTGAATGTCACTTTTTACGCAGTCGACATCGAATGCGTTTGACGTAAACTCACACTACGCCCCACCATTGAGCTGAACTTGTAATTTGAGTAACATTGGGAAAACAAAGGATATTTATTTATTTTAGCCTTTCAACAATGGGCAAACTAAAATTGCAATGATAAATATCTAAATGAAAAGCAGTCTTTTTTACTTAAAAATTATTAATAACGTGAAAGTCTAAAAAAAACCACTTTAATTTTGTTTATTCGGTTACATTTCCAATGTAATTTGTATCACTCAACAAATATCTCACTGTTAATATTCTACTATTACTAGACTACTATTCGTCACAAGTCTGGCCAGCATAGTAAATTGGAGAGGGCCATGTTCCTACAATGCAGACTAAATGACCTGATAATAGGGATGATGACTGGGTAATGAAATCGAAATTCTATTTAGTCCGTAAGACAGATAATTAGAAAATATTAGACTCGTATTTTTTATTTTTTTCCATAATCGAATAATTACAGTATTATATTGAGTTCAAATGTCGCGTCACGTCACTTTTTAGTAAAAATTCTACTCAAACGTGACGTATCGTGCCATTTCAACTCGATGTAGCACTGTTATTATTTAATTATGAAAGAAAATAAAAAATATGAGTCTAATATTTTCTAATTATCTGTCTGACGGACAAATAATTGAAATTTTGTCATCTAGCCTATTATGAATTCTTCAGTTAATACGTGGGGAGAGTAGACCAAATCCTCCATTTGCTTCTTTTGATAGGGTTGTGCTCCTGCATTTGAGACTAAATAAGCTGATGATGATTCTTCAGCTAATACTATTCCAATTTTTCAAAACAGGAGGGTCCTCAAGCAACCAAGGTGGCAAGCGATGAGATTCGCAAGGAACCGCTCACTGAGACGATGCAGAAGAAGAAGGAAGAAGAAGAAAGCATCGAGAAGGTGAAGGCTTCGCTGCTCAACGAGGACGTTAAAGAAGTAAGTGTTTTTATTAAAGTTTTGCGACCATTTTCAGTAGAAAGTAACAAAAAGTAGGAATACTCGCCGTGCAAAATAACTAGGGATCAAAATATAGCACGAATGGGCTTATTTATTTTTGATTTTAATTAATATAAATCTAGTCACATTCAGCGTCAAATAGTTCGTGACACTCAAAGTAGCCAAAAAGATCGCAACACGTCTTTGTTATTATTATTATTATTGGTTTTTGGGCCTTTATTTGCGCCAACTCGACCAGGTTTGATCTATTGTGGCAGCCCTTGTCTTTAGAGTTCACTGCTTAGTCCCGTTGAGTCTATAAATTTCCAGATTCTTTGGAGCGTGATATCTGCTATCTCATCCGGGTGCATGATGTGTCGCCCGAGATGGATACTTCTTTTGCTTATAAGCGGGAAGCATGAGCAACGTCTTTGTTACAATTGGAATAAGGTTGTGTTGTCAACTTTTTGGCCACTTTGGGTGTCACGAACTGTTTGACGCTGACTAGTACAGTCAGTTCAATCGATTCAATTCGTTGTTAAAAATTAAAATTCAGTATTTGACGCAATTTATGAATCATTCCAGCTCAATATTTCTAAAAGAATACATCATAGTTTTGTAAAAACTTGATTCGGTTTCGATATTTTTTTACATTTTTAGTTGCTTCATTTATTTTAAAAGTTGACAGTTAATTAAAAAGTATGTCAATTATTAATTTGTAGTGACAATAATACTCTGTTCGTCAAATCAGCGATTTTCTTTTGTTTTCTACTTTTTAAACACGAACGAAATTATTTTTCATGGTCCATAAATATGTGCCTTTTTTTGTAGGTGTTGCCATGTATTTGTTTTTGTCCAGGATGACCCGTGGGCAGGCCTGTCGTACACCGTGGACACCGAGACCGGTAAGTGTAGTATAATATTAATTTTATTGCTATTAAGGTGGACCGACGACCTCATAAAGGTAGCAGGAAGGCGCTGGATGCAGGCCGCTACCAACCGGGCGATGTGGAAATCATTAAGGTAGGCCTATGTTCAGCATTGGATGGCCTGTGGCTGAAATGATGATGATGATGATGAGAATATGAAAACTCTTCCCGTAGTCGTGAGAGGCGAAGGGAAATCACGCAACGACCAATAGGAGAAATGTTACGAAAACGGGAATAAATATTCAAACCATTTTCACGCATACGCAGCTATTACGGAACGGGACTATTCCCACCTCTCGTTCCCACCGCTGCAACTCCTGTGTAGCCAGGATCTACAGCTTGACCGCCAATAACCCAACCAGTGAAGTAAAAGCTTGTCCCAAAGTTAAATTGTCATTGGACCCGCAACGAAATTAATCAGAAGAACTTAGTAGAAGGAGTTCGAAGTTAAGGTTCGACTTCCCTCCATTGCAAAGCAGATGACAGGTGATAAACAAAGGTTTAAAACCTTTAAGAAAAGATTATGCACCACGGTCAATAAATAGCAATTAAGGGGGCCTATCTTATGAGCAATTAGAAACTACCTGCCAATAATATTTTTCACAAAATCGCTTAAGAGCAAGGAAATCTTCCTTGTCGCGACAGGATCGGTGTAATAAATTGCAGAAACAGATGTATTAAAATAAGCATTATGTTACGTTCATGTTTCCAAAGCACAGCTTAGTATTAAAATTAACACAACCAATCAAAAACTCTCAATCTATGGTTTCAATTGAATCGACTTGAACTTCGTTCCGTAATACCTTTAGCCTGTCACATAGCCGCAGCCCTTCGCCCCTTATGTACTTCATAAACAGGGGAGACACCCCTAGATCGTTGAACCTTGGGGTGTATGATATGGACAATTATTTTAATTCTATATTTACAGGAATATGGTAGGGCAATTGGAAATAGACACTATTGACAAAGAACTACTTGAATTACGAACAGTGTGAAAAACTGGCTCATTTTGTTTGATATGATTTTATTTCAAACTAGCGGCCGCCCGCGACTTTGTATGCGCGCGTGGATCCCGTTTTATCCACTTAGGGGTTGAATTTTGCAAAATCCCGTCTTAGTGAGCACCTACGTTCTAAAAGGAACCCCCATGCAAAATTTGAGACTCCTTGAAGTTTCTGAGATTTCGTGACATGTGAGTCAGTCAGTCAGTCAGTAATTAATCAGTTATTAATCAAGTATTAAGTGTTTGTACTCGTACGTTCTAATAGCGATGTTTCCTGGGTAAATAAGCAAGAGTTTTAATTAGTCCGTCTGTTAGCTTATCAAAAACTACTCCACACGTATTTTTCACTTTTTAAAACTATTGAAAATGTAAAGAGATAAAGCGTGCCAAAGTTCTAAAGAAAAAGCCCGTGACGTCAGTGAGTGCGTAAAAGTGCAGCACATTGTGACGTCGCGCGGAACTTCAACGCACTATAACTTTGTAATTATTTGTTTGATTGACAATTAAAAATATACGTGTCCAATTTTTTTTTATACCTTAATTGACGGACTAAAAAATTTTTTTAGGAAACCTGCCTATTGCCTACCTAGGAGTATATGCTTCGCACGCCTCTACCAGTTGTACAGAAGCTTCCCAACCAAAATCATATTACAATGCCCCGTACATACGCCTAAGTCCCCCAGGCGTGGTGCGTCGCACCATTTGTCACGTGAGTCAGCAGTTCGACCCCCGGATGGGGCGAGCGTTCTTTAATCTGTACGTAATACTTCGTACTGAACTTTGATACAGTTTGTTTTAATCTTACTTTAATGCTTGGTGGTTGAACTGGACCTTCAAAGGTTCTATATTCGATTCCCATAAAGAGCACGTCAAGAAAAAAAATCATGTAGTTTGGATAGGGATTTTGAGACCATAAACCAATTATTTAATTCAACCATAATGACTATAGTCTGGTCCATTGGACAAACTTCTACGTGCTCCCGGACCAGACTATAAATGAAATGAAATACATAGTTTATTCAGTACATAAGCCCTTTCCAGGGCACTTATACACGTCCCAAATATAGCTTGCCCTACCACCACTTCGGGACAACATTTGGGCTGGTGCTGAGAAGAAGTGGCGGAAGAAATTCAGTCACCTTTGTCAGCCTCTTTTTCAATCCAATACAGTTATTTATAAATTACATGACACTTAATAAGTGCGAGCTAGGCAGGTAAAGTCCACGCACTCTTGTCATTTAAATAATCGTTTTAACTTGAGCCATTAAAATACATTCTTTCTATTCTATAAAACTTTACTTTCTTCCAATCAAGAACTAACTTTATTAATTCTATACTACAAAGTACAGAAAATTCATTTATACTTATTACCAATTGAGTTATGAAGATAATTTACCAAAACTTCCCGATCAATTGATGTTATTTAAAGAACAATACAATACAATGTGTAAAATAATACAATTGAATTAACTGGACGATTACTATGAGGTCTCACAGTTGACGCACAGGGTCACACACGAATCTTCGAATATTTAATGTGTGCGTTCATTTTCTGCTTCACTAATGCAAGCATAGTTTGTGAATACGGGCATTAGTATTGCAAGTGAAAAGCTTCTAAAACCTGCATTAAAATTCATATTTTACTTAAATGTCTCTGTACACCATGATTGAGACAACTTCTAAAGCGCCATCGCCATAAGAGTCACAAAAGATCACTTATTACAACCCCAGCCAATATAATAGAGTTTATTTCAACAAAAACTTCAAAAGGCGAAATGCGTTTCCCAAATGCATAACATAATATGTGGAAAAAAAACCATAGACAATCAGAAAAAAAAGAAATATTAATCACAGAGAACACTGGCCGAACGATGACTAGCGGAAAAGTCGACATGAAAAAGGAATTCTTTTTTTTCGAACGCGGCTGTCACTGGACGCCGATCGCCAGTTTAAAAAGACCTCTGGCTTTAGTCTGTTCCCCGTATTTTTGGGTCCAAATTCAAAAAAGGGCGGGGCGAAGTGGCTCAGGTTATACTGGTTTCGTTCGAACTCATTATTGAGCGACGCCGCGCCATCAAAATACGTGTCCTTCTCAAAATTTCGAAGATAATCGACTGTTAATATTATTTTTTGAGTTCCTTTGTTCCATTTTCGATTATTCGAATTTAATTTTGTTCTTTTCATGAATTTTAAATCCAGTTATGGAATTGGACAAAAGACGATCGCAATTCAACTGTAGCTGTGAAACTTAAAGGCGATTGGTCGTTTATTCTGAAACTAGGTTTTGCTCACGGCTTCGCACGCGTGAATTTCAGTTTGTTACAGATCAATTCAAGCCTAGGTGTATGTTATTCAGATGTATACTTATACAATAATACTGTAAAGTTTAAGTAAAATCCGTTCAGTAATTTTTGCTTGAATGAGTAAAAGAACAAACATCCATATTATATCCTCACAAACATTCGCATTTAAAATATTAATAGGATGCAATGTTCGTATTACAGAATCAAATCAATTCAATTTCAAGCCTCGAATTCAAATCAATTAAAATTCAAGATTCGAAAAAGTATTTAGCTAATTCACTTACATAAATGTCACTCTCTACACGAGATCTCTCTCGTTTATGCGAATCCCTATTTTTAAGTGACCCCTATGGTGACAAATAACAGGAATTTTGTTACTGAAAAATTAGGGATTGATGGTGAAAACGGGCATCAATCTCTAGAGAATTTTGCTTCGAAATGCGAGTAGATTCCTCCAATAAAGCATCGAAAACATCTAAACTCTACGGTATTAAAACGCAACGAAATCAAATATTTTAACTACAAAGGACTGCTACAAAAATGCTCCAACTTATTCCATGTCATACGTTCATTGTAATGTATATGATTAATATATCTGTGACGTCTCAATTCCCCATGGAATAAACCATTAATATGTATTGTGGCTCAGATTGGGGTGGCCTTTGTGGGGCTATATGCTTTATGTACCTACAGCACATCGGGCTGTACATGTTTGTACTAAAATAGCTCCTATTGCAAGTATACATATAATATGCTACTGTGAGTTGCGCTTAGTAAGACTTGACTTCGTAAAATGAGACACAAAATTCGATTCAGGAAGAATATTTTAATCGGCAGATAAGTTGTGTATCTGCAGCTGGCCCAGGATGCACGCCACGATATAATTTTATCAACTATTTTAGAAGACAAAGGTATGTGCTTATCGTGCAAAATCAGTTATAGATGCCTCGATAAAAAATTATCGTGGCGACTGGCGCGCATTCTGGGTTAGCTGAAAATGCATATCTTATTGATAAATATTGAATAGCTATAGAAAATATGACCTAGTGACGATGAAAATGATGGTTTTTTTCTAAACATAATTAATTGATTAGGTGATTATGAAATATAATTTTAATTTGAAATTCTTGATCTAGATTGAAGTCTGTATTTATTGGTATGTAGAACCTTTTAGCCCGCAAGAGCTGTGCCCTCAGATCATAGAAGGGAATAGATGTGAAACGGGGGCGTGGCGCGTGTCTCCGCGATATGCCCAGAAACGAACATCGGCCGCGTAGCTAGGTTAGTCGCGATTCAGTCGTACTAAGGAAATGTTCTCCGAATTTTTTGGATAATGCGTCGTTACGTGCAATAAAACAAGTGAAACGAAGAACTACAGGAACAATGGAGTCATTTACTACATGTAAGTATTGCAAATCCATTGGTATTTTGGTTATAAATAAAAAAAACTTAACATTTTTACGAACGAATTCAGTGCCGTAACAGTTACTGCGATATCGAAATCAGTGGTGATAAAAATTCTAACACACTTGTACATTGACGATTTAGTTAGCAACCACTTTATGTCATGCTCAACTACTGCGCGATGTATTTAATTTCTTCCGATATCCACTATCGTGTGAAAATACACAGTACGGCCGCATGTGCCGGTCGTAACATAGTGCCGTGCTCGTGTTCTAATGCGGTTTCCTATTATCGATAAATAGAAGTAAATTATGATTTTCTATTTTGTAATTTTAAATAAAAAAATTATGTGTTACTTGCGATTATAAGATTTTACAAAAAAAAAAATAACAGTAGAAGTAATTAGTAACTGTCAACTATGTAATTACTATAAGAGCTAGTTGAAAGCCTAATATAGGCATTATTTTTGATAAACATATGCGGTACGCAGATCGCCATAATTAATCCTTCAAGGCCCGCGAATCTAGACACAATAGATAATCAATTGTTATGACATTAATTAATGCCGTCTGGGACTCAAGCGGTTAAAAAGTAAATGCGTGATAGTAGTTAATAATAACGTATAATAATAAAAAGGTTTTCATACATAAGCATTTTGTGAAACCAGTTTCTAGCCTTGCCCCTAGCGATTTAAAGTATCGATATGTTGTCGACTTCATTTTATCTTTGTTCTCTCACTAGTTTTCAAAGTGTGCGTCACGTCACGCGGCCATTGATTGGCCATAAGGCACGCCTTCTGGCCAATCACAGCACTTTTAAGCCGGTTGCACATGTTGTCGTAGACTCTCAGTCGCTTTGTTTTTACACAGTTGAATGTGTGTGTGGGAGCTGTGGTGGGGGAAATGTGGGGACACTGGTTCTCGTTGTAGTTACGCGCGACTTCATATCTATTCTCTTTCTATGATCTGAGGCTGTGCCGCTCTTGTATTTAGTTCGTAGCGAAATGCGGGTTGCAGAAAGCGCTCTTCACTCTGTAATTTAGCCATTTAGATGTCCAAAAAGATAAAATCGGTTTATCATCAACATTTCAGCCACAGGACGTCCACTGCTGAACATAGGCCTCCCCCAATGATTTCCATATTACCCGGTTGGTAGCGGCCTGCATCCAGTGCCTTTCTGCTACCTTCATGAGTTCGTCGGTCCACTAACTCTTAAAATCTGTAACGTCAAAGGAATATGAATTAAAAACTCCATAAAGACAGGCAGAAGCGAAACTCTAGTGGCCAGGTCAAGCTATAGTTTCTGATGATGAATCTGACAAATGTGACTGAGTTTCTTCCGCCACTTCTTCTCAGCACCAGCCCATATGTTGTCCCGAAGTGGTGGTAGGGCAAGCTATATTTGGGACGTGTGTAAGTGCACTGGAAAGGACCTAAGTACTCAATAAACTATTTGTATTTGGTTAGTCTATACTAATATTATAAAGCTGAAGAGTTTGTTTGTTTGTTTACTTGAACGCGCTAATCTCCGGAACTACTGGTCCGATTTGAAAAATTCTTTCAGTGTTAGATAGCCCATTTATCGAGGAAGGCTATTGGCTGTACAACATCACGCTACGATCAATACGAGCAGAGCAACAATGAAAAATGTTGCGAAAACGGGTTTTCACGCGTACGAAGTTGCGGGCACGGTAGTTGCTTAATAAAAAACTTACCGAAGTGAGTCGGCCATTTTGTGCGTTTGCTATGTCGATCTGTAGCTTCTGCTAGCTGAATATTAAGTGCTCTATTAAGCCATAGGGTTCACTGGCCTACTGTGCATGACTATCACAAACAGTGAACAATCATCGTGGCTGTGCGTTTCGGGCGTCCTTGCCCGATGAAAGTAAAATGTCATTGGCTATGGTCGTTTGACGTGCAGCTTTTTGCTGTCAAAATTTAAAAAATGTAAATAGAAATTGGCGCGAATGATGGAATTGGAATCGCATAATTTGAGACCGGCAAAAGAATAAAAATTGGGATTTGTGACAAACTTAGCGCTGGTAAAAAGATTATGAGACATGTAGTTGTAGAGGCTCCTTAAGAGCAAAATATTTGACGATTTTTAAGTAATTTAAGTCTATACAAATAAAGATTTTTTTTACTTTGACTATAGGTTGTTGAAAGTAAAGCTGAGTAAAAACCATATCAATCAAATTGAAAGAAATAAAGGAATAAAACAAAAGTTTTTTTAGTTTTTGTAGTAATTATCACATTGGCTAAGTCATATTATTATATCAATTGATAGAAAATAATGATCAGATCTTCCTTAGAACATTTAAATCTGTAAATTCTAATAATAACTTTAAAAAAGACGTAGTTTAAAATTGTTCTCAATTTTACGCTAAACACGCTAAGCGACCTATTTTAGATTATTCAGCCAATTGTTGAAAAATGTATCTGTAAAAAACTTTCAAACTCCAAACAACATTTGAAAAAGTTAAGAATTGAATCGATATAAGCGCTTTCAATACATTTAGCGATGAATTTTTATTTACATTTGATTTACAACTGCTTTCAGCTTTTTGGATTGGTCTGGGTCGCCAATCGTCGAGTCATTCGAAATAGTTGATCGTTTCCATTGCTTTCTCATTTTACTGTCAATATTGGATTCAGAGTGGATATTTGTATTAATGTGATAAATGAGAAAGTATTTCTGTCTGTATGTAACGTTTCACGCTTAAACCTGAGCTAATTTTGATTCATTTTGGTAGAAAAGCTAGTCTAAATAACTCAAAGGTGACTGACTGACATAGTGATCTATCAACGCACAGCCCAAACCACTGGACGGATCGGGCTGATTTGGCATGCAGTTAGATGTTACGACGTAGGCATCCGCTAAGAAAGGATTTTACGAAACTCCACCCCTAAGGGGGTAAAACGGGATCCACGCGTACGAAGTCGCGGGCGGCAGCTAGTAGTAAATAAAGTTGAAACAATTTAAAACGAGAAGTGCGGATGAAATATAGAAAGATTTTTTATCGGAAACGGATTGACTGGAGGAAAGTTATGACTTAAATATCAAAATGGTTGATTTTTATCATGGTGGATGATAAAATGGAATTCAATTAAAGGCTTTATGTGTCCGATAGTTTAGTCGGGCTGTTAATCACACATTACCCGATTTGGTATCGGCCGATTCTTTATACAAACTGGAAGTCGACCAAACTATCAGTCGACTAGAAATCTGTAGTCTATTCTCATCTCTCGTCCCATCACTACAACTCCTGTGTAGCCAGGATCTACAGCTTGACGCCAATAAAAACCCAGCCAGTGAAGGTCAAGTTTGTCCCGGGGGAAAGTCTGTAGTTTGTGGGCTTTTTAAAGAATCCTAACTCTAAATTACAAACGCGCACAGGCTAAAGAACAACTTACGTAAACCTATTTTCCCCCCAAAATTCTCCCGCCAAATCAATACCACACCAAAATGGCGGCGGGAAACTCACCCACAGCATTTCATTAAAATAAAACAGCGGGACCCACCATTAATAAAAGCAGAAAAAGATTAATGTCGGTGAAACACAATGCGTAATAAATTAAACCCGGGTATAAATTTTCAGAAAGGGCGCGCTACCCTCCGCCATTTTGTGCGAGACGGCCTCTGATTGGCTGGCTCCCTTGCTAATCAATAATATCCTCTTTTCACCATAAAGTCTTAACAACAAAGCTGCCTACAAACCACTTTCAACCTTATACACTTCAGTCAAAGCTCAAATCCGTTCGTGCGATGTTAGCATAGATGGAAAGAACAGAATTTCAAATATAGAACGCGGAGCACGTCTGAAACAAAAGCGCTTAGAATGCATTGGAATTGATACGTACACTCGATATTCGCCTTTATTTCCTTGTAATAAGATCGAAAGGTTATAAAAGGATCTCCTAAACGAGTTTTCGTTCTGTCGGGTTTTCGAGCTGGCGTTTTGTTTAAAAAACAATATCCATTCTAATAACTACTTTATCTTATACTCCTAGAGTCCAAAATCGTTTGACTTTGGATCCGAGTAACGTCTTTTTAGAATAATCTAAGTTACAAATCCCATTAAAAGTTGTCGTTGGAAATTGAACTCTATATTTTAGGTATAATGTTGAAAATGGGTTTTTCGATGAAATCATAGATTATAGAGGCATAGAAAAAGTCGTATTCGATTAGGTCGGGATAGGAAGGAGGTTTTTTAACGAGATTCGGTCTTTTTATGTCCTTTTTGATATATGTAGCTTATAGAATATGTTGGAACAGGAAAATATAGAACCAACCAGCGGCAGACATTTTAGTTTCATTTTTATTGACCGTTTGCTTAGACTTAATAAACTTGCAACGCCTACTTTAATTTGTGTTTGACTCATAGGTTCACTGGGAGACAATTTCAACGTGAGGAATAAATTGAACATTTTGAGTTATTTTTCTCAAAAAAACATTTTTTTCTAGGTAGGCATTACTAGAAGTAAGCTGATTAATTTTATTTCATATTTACTGAAATCTAACTTTAATAATAAATTGCTGATCCGGCGAACCTCGTACCGTTATGTTCACCAGAAATAATGCAGGACTCTAATGCTGAAATAATTTTTCAAATCGGTCATGTAGTTTCGGAGTCTATTCAATATAAACAATCAAATCTTCCATCTTATTTTAGTGTAGACTATGGAAAATTAAAAATTTGATATTAATGCAGTCTATGGAATATTTATAATTTCATACTTCTAAAGATTCACCACTAATATAATATAAAATTGTTGCAATTCACGAAGGCGAGTGAGCTTTACATGTGTGGTGGCTCGCTACTGTTCGTTTTTCAAAAGTGTTGACAGACGTTACACTATCGTTATGTGCATGTACACGTACACACACAGTAAAGCTCACTCGCCTTCGTGAGTTGCAAGAACTATACCACAAAACTTCTCTCAAGAAGTCCGCGTAAGGTCTCTGAAAGGTGCCACATTTTTACTAAAACTAAAAAAATGGCGGCAATAAAACTGTCAAAATTTAGCTTCATTTTCCCGCCAAAAGTCACCAAACCTTGTTAATTTCTTCAAAAATCCTTGTCCTACAAATCCCATTATCTTAAAAGCTATAGATACGATCTTACCCTTCTGAAGTCAGGTAGTCAATCCTTTTTGTTTGTGGTCTGTGGTCATTATAGTAATTTCACTTTTTTTGGGCTGTAAATAATGAATGTCATTGCTAGTTGTAAAAAAAAGTAGCCACCGTTTTTGTGGCGCGAAGACAACTGGCTTGAAATATTACAAATAAAAAAATCAAATTATGACGTATTCTTTTTTAATTTTGCTCGGAATATGGCAAAGGCATACCTAAATCTAGCCAGGTTTAGAAAATTAAATAGTTACTATGACAGAATAAGCATTCATTTGTTTATCGTTGTGTAGGAGACTTGCAGTGCATTTATCTAACTGGGTGAGACGTCCACCTACTAGGTGGACCGATGACCTCATAAAGGTAGCAGGAAGGCGCTGGATGCAGGCCGCTACCAACCGGGCGATGTGGAAATCATTGGGGGAGGCCTATGTTCAGCAGTGGACGTCTTGTGACTGAAATTATGATGATGATTTATCTTACTAGAGAAATAACGAAATCCCCACACAAAGCAAACTTTCATCTCCTATTTTACCCCATAATGTTTTTGGGAAACGAGGCAGACTTGGTCCATCCCTTAGGACTGATCAATGTCTATAAAAAATATATCAATACTAGCTTTCCGCCCGCGGCTTTGCCCGCGTGGAATTTTGTCTGTCACAGAAAAATTTTATCGCGCACGTCCCTGTTTCAAAAACCGGAATAATCCTATGTCCTTTCCCAGGACTCAAACTTTCTCTATGCCAAATTTAATCAAAATCGGTTCAGTTGTGAAAGCGAGACAGACAGACTCAAACTATCTCTATGCCAAATTTCATCAAAATCGGTTTAGGCGTGAAAGCGAGACAGACAGAGTTACTTTCGCATTTATAATATTAGTATAGATTGATCAAACGTAGCAACGAAAGACAGTTACTTTCCCATTATTTTATTTCTCTAAGATGTTTCGAATAAAAATTGGTCATAACAGGTCTAAATCATCACCTAAAGTAATTGAAGTCTATGGTGGTATATACCTGCCCAGTAAATGCCTGTTTACTTAGTAGTTGAAGTCTAGGGTGTTACATATCTGCCTAGTAAATGCCTATTTACTTTTGCCTCATCCTAGCCACAGACTAAAGACTATTTGTCGGCCATTTTGGGTCAGGCTGTTAATCAATATGGACATGTATGAAAGTGCGCACATTATACCGATTTGGTATCGCCCGATTCTTCATACAAATTAGAATCGGGCCCAACTATGGGCTAAAAATCTGCACGGGACTATTCCCAGCTCTTTTTCCCACCGCAACTCCTGTGTAGCCAGGATCTACAGCTTGACCGCCAATAACCCAACCAGTGAAGCTCAAGTTGGTCCCGGGGAAAACGTTTCTTGGGGTTTATAATGCTATCAGCTAGGGACTGGAATTCGCTGCCTGCTGCTGTCTTTTCTGACTATAATCCGGGCCTTTTAAAGGCGCGAGTGAATAGGCGCTTACAGGGCAGATATGTACCATCCTAGACTGCATTTCACTTAACATCAACGATTGCGGTCAAATACCTGCCTTGTCATGCATAAAAATAATTAAACTGTCATTGGACTTACAACGAAATTCACGACTGAAAGTCTGTAGTTTAAATCTTAAAGAACATAGACGTCTTTGGTCAGCCACATTACGCCCGTATTCACAAACGATGCTTGCTTAAGTGAAGTAGCAAATTGAACGCACACCGTTGAGGCTGGACCCGCTCCGCACGGCCAATCTGTATGAACTTCTAGGGAGCGTTTTAGAGTAATGCAGTCCGGAGGAACCGCTCTCTAGCAGTTCATACAGATCGG